>NC_142391.1:45875694-45928194 GCF_059441095.1 Idiotropiscis lumnitzeri | reverse complement strand
CTCCACACCAGCAGACTTAACAACAACCATTTGCAAAAAAAAAAAAACAAACAAAAAATACTTATGACGACTTACGAAATGCTAACAGCTTTGCTACTATCTGCAAGAAGTAAAACTATTTGTGAATGTTTGCAAAGATTTATGAGCCCAAACGAAACATTTGCTACCCGTGCAAGCACTCGACTCTCTTTCATGTATGGCCTTTAGGCTGACCTATCATGGCTACCCCTGACAAAAATGGTCAATGAAGTAATGTAGTTTACTATTTTTGAGCCAGCTAAAAGAAAATCAAGATGGGTGGACCTGTCTGAAGTCATTCTTAGCTTTTCTTTTATTGACCTAAATTTTGTTATTTTCATCTGTGTTTTTGAGTTACAAAGTCCAAAGATAGGAAGATGATAAAAGGCTACTCAATGTAGTCCTCTCCCCCCTAAAAAAGGTCATTGAAACATTGTCTGTTTGTGATATGTGAGGGGTACCCTCCCCACGGCTTTGCAATGCAAGATAAAGTCGTTTGTGGAGTTCGTATTTCCAATGATTTGAATCATGAGATGAATTTGTTTGAGGTGCGCGCTCTCCCTTTGAGCTGTTTAGTTAATAGCTGCCTGTCAGATGACACAACCCCTTCCGACCTCTGTCTCTTTCGCTCAGCAACCGACCAATCAAGTAGGACTGGCCACTGCATTTTTTTTAATCTATTTATTTATTTGTTTTTTAGTGAAGCACATCGTTTTGCTGAGCTTACTACAAATCTGAACCCAGCAACATTGTCATTAAGTGGTACCAGTTACACAGGCCCTCTCACTTCCAACTTTAAAATGTTCAGCTCATTTCCCTCTTTTTTCCTTTTTTTAGGTCCCGGGCGTGGTTGCAGGGATTTCAAACTAAAAGCCTCAAATTATTATTATTTTTAAATATTCTTATTTTAATTTTTTTTATGATTAGAACCATTGCTGTTCAGCTCATTCATAGTTTGATGGGTTTTTTTTTTTTTTTCATAATTTCAAAAGACCATTGCAAATTTAAACTGTTAGTCAAGTCAAACTGTTCTTCTCATGTTACTTTTTTCCCCTTTTTTTTTTAATTACAAGTCAAAAAATACAATTTGGGAGTTTTACCTCTAATTATTTGGCTCATTCAAACCATTCCAATTTCACACTGTTCAGCAAATGCAGTTTTCAGACTCACAATAGTCTTCAGTCCCATTTCAAAATGTCTGCATTAATTTTCTGGTCGTATATATTATACAATCAAAGGGCTTGTGGAAAATATTTCTCTGTTTACAGGCATACTGTATTATCACAATCGCTAATGATCCATCCATCTATCCATCGAGCCGTTAATCAAGAGCCGCTTATCCTCACAAGGGTTGCAGGCATGCTGAAAACTATCAGAGTTGTCAATGGGCATCTGGTTGCCAGCCAATCGCAGGGCACACATAGCCAACAAAACCTTGCTCACTTGATCAACCTACCATGCATATCTTTGGAATGTGCAATGAGGAAACCGGAGAACCCGGAGAAAACGGTAATAATAGTGAATTAAATATAATAAATGTCTATCATTCAATGTTTGCAGTGGTTCTAAGAGTCTAAAAGTACCACATAAAAAATGGGTTCCCAAAAAAGTAAACCAAAAACAACAAACAAAAAAAGGAAACATGAGGCAGAGCTTTTGAGTTGCGAGAGCAGGAGCTGTAGTAAGGATTCCCAGACTTCCGTCTCCCAAGCCACTTCTGCCAGCTCTTCCCGGGGGATTCCAAGACCATGCCATGCCAGCTGGGAGACATAGTCTCTACAGCATGTCCTGGGTCATCCCTGGGGCCTCCTGCCCAAAACACTTCACCAAGGAGGCGTCAAGAAGACATCCTAATCAGATGTCCAAGCCACCTCATCTAGCTCCTCTCAACGTGGAGGAGCAGTGGCTCCTGAGGCTCGCTGAATGTGATTCTACAACTCGTATCGGTGTCTCTCCAATTGACCGAGCTTCTTATCGTATCTCAAAGGAGAGCCCGGACACCCTGTTTACACGTATTGTATGAATGATATACTGTACATATCTTTAACATTTGTTCAAAGACACTAGCCATAAAGTTTTTGTTTGTTTGTTGTGATGTTTTGTATGATTGTTTTATGCAAGTTGGCTTCAAACAATCACGTCATCAACCCATTGTCTTGCTCGTTATTCCGGAATAAGCTGGAAGTCAACGATCACATTTTCCAGGTTTGGTCACGTGATGTTCCACAAATAGCTGATTTGTTGTTTCAAATAGATCGTGATAAAGGAACGATTAATGTGCTTTTGACCTATTTCTGACTTGATATTCTGCTGTGATATTAAATAAAAAATGAATGCAACAGCTTTATTTTTTTCATTCTTGGTCTCAAGCAAGAACCCTGTTAGTCTGATGTAACATATTTGATCTTTTTCAGCCGAGATAACATTTATCCAGGATGTGGGGCACATGCCACTGAAGAGGTTCCCTCTAAGGTACAGTTCACATTCTATTACATTCATAGCCTGGTTGAGGTGTACCTGTTGAATCATCATGATTTATACATTCAGTCTTTCCAGAAGCAGCCTGCTTATTCCTTGCAGAAGAGGGTAGCACAAGCCTTTTTCAACATACAACTGAGCTATTTCAACACTTTCATTGGTGTGAATTTCTTTATTTAAAACCTCCTGTCAATGGTGTTTTTAAATGACCAATCGAGATTTTTTAAAAATTCTGTTTAGGTATTAATCATAAAACATCCAAATAACATATTTGGAAAAACAAGAAGTGCTCTTTCACAATAGCTCGTCGGGGCCCCGGCGGATGGTAAAGACCGGTGGGCGGAATTGCGCATCTCTCGAGCCGTTCTCCCCACCGGATGAACAATCAAAGAATGAAAGGTGTGTACGTGAATCGTAGTAATAAAATAATTAAGCAGGAAGTGTGTGCAAGCATCAATCTTACGAGTTGCTGAAAATACTCAGCTGGGATTAAATGTAGGGGAAAAAAGTTGTTTATTCAACAGACATTGAAACTGGAATATTAAAAAGACTAATACCCCAGATTCTTTTAAATGGTTTGTCCGGAGCGGGGGCTAAGCATAATTAACGGGATCCAAGTTCCTTTGTTGAGCGGCTGAGCCTAGTGACATTGAGGGTGACTGGCTAATGCAGAGCGTGAGCTAAACTAAGGTAAAGTTGAACTTGAACTTCATCAAACTTTTTAAAATTTTCTTTGGAATTCAGTTGTAAATATTTTTCTTTGTTTTGATTTGGTTTGGTTTTGTTGTTTTGTCACTTGAGTGTAAATATCTGTAAATGCCTTTTTCGCATGGGCAATTTTGGGGTAATCAAAAAACACTTGACTTCATTTTTTCGACTGTGCCATCATTTTCACAATCGAACCCGTGACATTTGGCGTCAGAAGTGGGATGACCAGTTGACAACAATGAGGACGGGGTCGGGCTGCAATAGAAATTAGAGGGACACACTCACAAAAGCATGAAGAAGGTGAAGGGGGTGCTTCTGATGCAGTTCTGGGGGGGTTCAAATGCAGAAGAGGAGCTGATTGCTGTCATGCGGACTGTGTTGCTCGATCGGCCCCTACACGTCCTCCACCCGAACGCTGAGCACCGGTTCCCCTCAAGGATGCGTGCTGAGCCCTCTCCTATACGCCCTGTACACCTATGATGCAGCCCGGCCCACGGTAACAACACCGTCGTCAAATTTGCTGACGATTACGACAGTGGTTGGTCTGATCTCGAAAGGTGACGAGGCAGCAAACAAGGAGGAGGACCAGAGACTATCGGCTTGGTGTGAGGACAACAGACTGCAACTCAACATTGCAAAAACAAAGGAGATCGTCATCGCCTTTAGGAGGAACAAGACTGTGCCACCCCCCCTCTACATCAAAGGCGTGTGTGTGGAGAGGGTCCACACATTCAAGTTCCTGGGAATACAGATCTCCGATGACCTCTCCTGGACACACAACACCACAGCAGTGGTAAAGAAGGTCCACCAGCGTCTGCATTTCCTGAGTGTCCTCAGGAAATTCAACCTGGACAAGAAGCTACTGCTGGCCTTCTACCACTCGTCCATCGAGAGACTGCTGACCTACTGTGTCTCCACCTGGTACAACAGCTGCACTGAGGCTCCAGAAGACAGTCTAAACGGCGCAGAGGATTATAGTCTGCCCTCTCCCCTCCCTGTCGGACATCTACACCACCCGGTGCCTCAGCAGAGCTCTCAAAATCGCCAAGGACAATACTCACCCGAACTCACACCTGTTTGACCTGTTGCCCTCTGGCAGGCGCTACAGGTGCATCAAATCAAAGACTAATAGACTGAAAAACAGTTTCTTCACGAGGGCCATCACCATTCTGAACTGTCACACACACACGACCACCCTTACCTTGCAGAACAGCGACGTAATGTGTTTTTATTTATCCACTTTCGTATTATTTTCCATCTCATTATTCTTTCATTTATCTAATTTAAATATTTGATTAAATTATTGTTGTATTGCACTGGAGAGCGGAGCTCTCTAATCTCGTTGCACACTGTACAATGTCAATAAAGGGATTTCTGATTTTTGATTCTGGTAGCTTTCTCTCATTGGTCCGAAGAGACCTAGTACCAACGCGCAGTGTAGACTACAGGAAACAGGATGACATTTTCTGTGTGTAGGGTGACAGAATCAGAATCAGAAGCGTCCCCTCTCCAGTGCAAATATAAATAATAAAATAAAATAAATAATAAAATGAAAAAATATGAACAAACAAAAAGAGTGTTGAAAAGGTGTACTGGGTGCCACATTATGTTGCAGTTCTACAAAGCAAAGGTAGTTGTGTGCAAGAGTTCAGCATGGAGGTCGCTCTCGGGAGCAAACTGTTTTTCCGTCTGTTGGTCCTTCCTTTGATGCACATGTAGCGCCTGCAAGAGGGCAACAGGTCAGGGAGGGGAGAGGGCAGCCAATAATCCTCTGTGCTGTTTTGACTGTCCTCTGAAGCCTTACTCTGTCTGCCTCAGTTAAGCTGCTGTACCAGGCGGAGACACAGTAAATCAGCAGGCTCTCGATGGACGAGTGGTAGATGGTCAGCAGCAGCTTGCTGTCCGGGTTGAATTTCCTGAGGACCCTTAGGGAGTGTAGACGCTGATGGACCTTCTTTAACACGGTTCCAGCGCCGCACGAGTGGCTACCTGTTTACAGCAGCGTGGCTCACTATTGAGCTTTTTTTGTGTGTTTTTTCCCTTTTCCCTGTTTTATTTGATTTCACCTCATCGCAGCAATGGACATCCAACTTGCGGTGGTTTTACTGCTGTTGGGGGCTGTTTTTTGCGCGATCGTGTCCGGAGACAAAACTCGGAGCTACGGATAGATCGTGTACTTAAGAGATCAGCTGTTAGCACTCCGTGCTAACCCCACGTCGGCTGCCGGAGGGAGAGACCCGATGTCCCCCGCGAGCTGAGGAGGAAGAGACGGGGATGTCGTGTGGGGGCTAAACGCCAGGCAAGGAGGCGACGATGCCACCCCGTCCTCCCGTCCGTTATTATGGGGAATGTCAGATCCCTCCCCAATAAAATGGACGAGCTAACAGCGCTAACCCGGCACGAGAGGATTGTCCAGGAGGCTAGCTTGCTGGTGTTCACGGAGTCGTGGCTAACAGAACTAACGCCGGACGCCGTCTTGGAATTGGACACCTTCCAAATCCTACGCGCGGACAGGACACTGGAGAGCAGTAAGAGGAAATGGGGAGAACTGGCTGTGTTTGTTAATGATAGATGGTGTAACCCTGGGCATGTAACTGTTAAGGATCAACTTTGCAGTCGGGACATTGAGCTGATAGCTGTTAGCATGGGTCCGTTCTATTTACCCCGGGAGTTCAGTCATGTGATCGCGGTGGCGGCGTACGTGCCACCCTCTGCTAACAGTGAGACAGCCTGTGACGTACTGACTGCAGCTGTGAGCAGGCTACAAACAGCACCTGTGAATGCCCTGCTCCTTATCTCTGGTGACTTCAATCATGCTTCTCCTTCCTCCTCTCTGCCTTCATTCACACAATATGTAACCTGCCACACCAGAGACAATAAAATATTGGACCTTTTCTATGCCTACACCAAGGAGGCATACACATAACTGCCCCTCCCCCCGCTGGGCAAAGCTGACCACAACTTGGTTGCTCTCCTGCCTGTGTACAAATCTCTGGTCAGCAGGCAGCCAGCTGTGACACGCACAGTTCAGCGATGGTCCGGAGAAGCCGAGGAGGCCTTGAAGGACTGTTTCAACACAATTGTGTGGGAGGTATTCAGCGAAGCCCACGGGGAGGACATTAATGGTCTAACAGACACAATTACAGATTATATTAACTTCTGCATGGAGAACACCATTCCCACCAGGACTGTAAGATTTTTCTCCAACAACAAACCCTGGATCACACCGGATATTAAAGCTCTCCTGAAGGAGAAAAAGAGGGCTTTTGTGTCAGGCGACAAGGACGAGCTGAAGAGGGTGCAGCGTCAGCTGGGAAGGAGGATCCGAGAGGGAAAAAAGTCCTACAGGATGCGGATGGAGGTTCAACTGCAGTGGAACAATGCCAGGGATGTCTGGAGGAGCCTGAAGACCATCTCAGGCCACGATCAACCAGGAAAGACCCAGAAGGGATTGGGGGGGCATCAGTGGGCAAATGAGTTGAACCTATTTTTCAATAGGTTTGATCAAATGCCTGACCCCGCTCAGGCTCCCCTGCTGCAGCCCCCACCAACCCCTCCTGCCACTGCGAACGAGACTCTCTCCCCTCTCTCTCCTTTCTTCTCTCCTCTCTCTCTCTCCACAGGCTCCAGTTCCCAGCCTCATCAGACAACCACCACTTCCTCCTGCTCAACCTTGTTCCTCACAACATCTCAGGGGAAGAACCAGCTGAGGAAGATGGTGAGGAAGGCAGCAGGCCCAGATGGGATTAGCTCCCAGCTTCTCAAATCCTGCGCAGACCAGCTGTGTGGAATTGTCCAGCACATGTCCAACCTGAACCTGAAGCTGGGCAGAGTCCCCCAGCTGTGGAAAACATCCTGCCTGGTTCCGGTTCCAAAGACACCCCATCCGAAGGAGCTCAACAACTTCAGACTAGTAGCACTGACGTCTCATCTGATGAAGACCCTGGAGAGACTGGTCCTCGTCCATCTGCGCCCCCTGGTCAGCTCCTCGATGGACCCACTCCAGTTCGCATACCAGCCTGGCATCAGTGTGGATGATGCCATCATCTACCTGCTCCACACTTCACTCTCCCACCTGGAGATGGCGGGGGGCACGGTGAGGATCATGTTCTTTGATTTAAACTGTGCCTTCAACACCATCCAGCCCACCTTATTGGAAGACAAGCTGGAGCAGGCGGGAGTGGCCCACCACCTCATCACATGGATCCACGACTACCTCACAAACCGGCCACAGTACATGAGAACACATGACTGTGTGTCTGACGTGCTCCTCTGCAGCATGGGAGCGCCGCAGGGAACTGTTCTGGCTCCCTTCCTGTTCACCCTCTACACCTCGGACTACAAATACAATTCCACGACCTGTCACCTGCAGAAGTTCTCTGATGACTCTGCGATTGTCGGCCTCATCACTGACAGTGACGATCGGGAGTACAGAGGGGTTAGAGAGGGTTTTGTGGACTGGTGTCAGCAGAACCGCCTCCAAATCAACGCTGGTAAATCCAAAGAGATGGTGGTGGATTTCCGCAAGCGTCGGCACTCTCCACCTGCACCAGTGAATATCCAGGGAACAGACGTTGAGAGGGTCTCAACTTACAAGTACCTGGGTGCTCATCTGAACAATAAACTGGACTGGAGCGACAACACAGACGCTCTCTATAGGAAGGGTCAGAGCAGACTCTTCCTACTCAGGAGGCTGAGGTCCTTTGGCGTTCGGGGAACACTTCTCAGGAACTCTATGACTCGGTAGTTTCAGCAGTCATTTTCTATGGAGTGGTCTCCTGGGCAGGAGGCATCTCGGGCCAGGACAAAAAGAGACTGGACAAACTAGTGAGGAGGGCCAGCTCTTTCCTGGGCTGCTCCCTGGACTCTGTGGACTCAGTGGGGGGCAGGAGGATGACGGCAAAACTGTCATCAATGCTGGACAACCCAGCCAACCCACTCAATGACACTCTTAGAACACTCCACAACTCCTTCAGTGATAGAATGTTACACCCTCGCTGTACCAAAGAGAGTTTTCGCCGCTCCTTCCTCCCGGCTGCTGTCAGACATTTTAACAAGAACATTAGGTCAGGCCTACAAACAAGCGGGCGTTAGTGCAATTGTGCAGTCCTAGGATGCAAAATCCACTACTACTGTACTTTCAGCCAATGGTGTACTTAAATATTGATCAATGATGTATTTTGTTTACCATTAAAGTATTCTTATTACAGTACTTTTTTATCACTGCAGTATTTCTACCATTGCAGTACGTTCACTATTATAGTACTTTTATCATTGCAGTATTTCGGTTCATTGCGGTTCAGTCTTGTTCCTCCTGAAGTTGATGACGATCTCCTTAGTTTTCACAGTGCTCAGCTGAAGATTGTTTTCCTCACAACGAGCCTTTAGTCTCTGGACCTCCTCCCTATAAGCGGTCGTATCTCCTTTTGAGATCATCATCATCATCTGTCATATTGTTAGTAAATTCGACGATAGTGTTGTTTCCATGGGCCACACGCCTCACATTGTGCTCCTCTTAAGTGAGTTGGGGGTGGGGGGAGAGGCATGGCGTTATGGGAGGGGTAGGGGCTGCATCTGGCTCTGTACCTGTGCTTGATGTTTGAATACACATGATCAAGAGTGTTTTCTAGTGATTAACCGATTATGGGCCGGGCCAATTATTGGGGCCAATATTGTCAGGTGTCGCCGGTCGGCGAGGAGAGGAGGGGGGAGGACCCAAAATGCGAGGAAGCAGGGGAAGGTGTAACTTAAAGGGAATTTATTGAACGGATCAAACGAGGACAAACAACGTGGCAGGGTGCAAAAACAATGAACGAGGATTAACAAAGGCAAATAAACGTGACTAAACTGGAACAAGGACAAAGAACAAAACGCGACGGGAACGAACTAAGCGGGGATATGAAACGGGACAGGGACAGGTGACAAGAGCTGGGGGCATGAACGAGAGCGAGGATAGTAGTGGCGTGCAGAATCGCCGAAGCGAGGGCAGCGATGTCGGGAATGAAGGGCAATGCACCGACGCTGAGCTGTCGGCACGGGGTGGTTAAATAGTCGAGTAATTAAGGGAGCAGATGGGAGTCAGGTGTGCGAGGCTAACGGGGAACAGGTGCGTGGCTGGTGGGGACGGAGTGCTGAGGGGACACGCCCCTACTCAGCTGACAGACGCGAAAACAACAACAAAACCCTGCCATGACCGTCACGGGTCATGACAGTACCCCCCCCTAAAGGGACGGATCCCAGACGTCCCAAAACAAACAAAAAGAAAATTGTCCAAAAACGAGGGTGGGCGGAAGGGGTCGGGAGGCGGGACCACGGCCAGCGTTCGAGGCCGGTCTGGCGGATGTCCGGGAGGCCAGACCAGCGAGTCCCTTCGTGGCCATTTAGGCGGCCGTCCGGGAGGCCAGACCAATGAGTCCAAGGGTGGCCATTCAGGCGGACGTCCGGGATGATCTGAACGCCACATGGAGTACGTTGACGAGGCTGAGACGAGAAGCGGCGGCGGGACGCCGGATGCAGCAAAGGCAGGAGCTTGGGGCGGCGGCTGGCCGGGCGCAGCCGAGACCGGAGCTTGGAGCAGCGGCGAGGCGGGCGCAGCCGAGGCAGGAACTTGGAGCGGCGGCGGGCCGTCGGGTGCAGCCGAGACAGGAACTTGGAGTGGCGGCGGATCGTCGGGTGCCGCCGAGACAGGAACTTGGAGCGGCGGCTGATCGTCGAGCGCCGCCGAGACAGGGACTTGGAGCGGCGGCTTATTGTCGAGCGCCGCCAAGACAGGGACTTGGAGCGGCGGCTGATCGTCGAGCGCCGCCGAGGCAGTAACTGGGAGCGGCGGCTGATCGTCGAGCCCCGCCGAGGCAGGAACTGGGAGCGGCGGCGGATCGTCAGGCGGCGCCGGGACAGGAACTTGGAGCGGCGGCTGATCGTCAACCGTCGCCGAGGCAGGAACCTGGAGCGGTGGCGGGTCGTCGTCCACCGCCGAGGCAGGAACCGGGAGCGACGGCGGCTCGTAGATCGCCGCGGAGGCCGAGACGAGAAGTGGCGGTGGGTCATCAGGCACCGCCAAAGCCGAGGCGAGCAGCGGCGGCGTGTCGTCGTCCCCCGCCGGTGCCGGAACCAGGAGCGGCGGCGGTTCGTCGAGCGCCGCCAATGCAGAGACGAGAAGCGGCAGCGGGTAGTCGTCCACCGCCGACGCCGGAACCTCGAGCGTCGGTGGGTCGTCGGCCACCGCCGAGGCAGGAACCTGGGACGGGCGCAGGACGTGCGCCGTCGGGTCGTGGACTCTGGGCTTTGGGCGGACGCACAACGTGCTCCGCTGGAGCGTGGGCTTGGGGCGGACGCACGACGTGCTCCGCCGAAACAAGGACTTGGGACGGACGCAGGACCTGCTTCGCCCGAACGTGGACTTGGGACGGACGCAGGGCATGCTCTGCTGAAACGTGGACTTGGGACGGACGCACGACGTGCTCCACTGAAACGAGGACTTGGGACGGACGCAGGATGTGCTCCGCCTGAACATGGACTTGGGGCGGACGCAGGGCGTGCTCCGCCGAAACGTGGACTTGGGACAGACGTACAACGTGCTCCGCTGAAACGAGGACTTGGGACGGACGCAGGATGTGCTCCGCCTGAACATGGACTTGGGGCGGACGCAGGGCGTGCTCCGCCGAAACGTGGACTTGGGACAGACGCACGACGTGCTCCGCTGAAACGAGGACTTGGGACGGACGCAGGATGTGCTCCGCCTGAACATGGACTTGGGGCGGACGCAGGGCGTGCTCCGCCGAAACGTGGACTTGGGACGAACGCAGGACGTGCTCCGTCGAAATGTGGACTTGGGGCGCTGGCAAGGCGCCGGAACGGGGCTCAGCAGCCGGCGGGGAGCCGGAACGGGGCTCAGCAGCCGGCGGGGAGCCGGAACGGGGCTCAGCAGCCGGCGAGGAGCCGGGACGGGGCTCAGCAGCCGGCGAGGAGCCGGGACGGGGCTCAGCAGCCGGCGAGAAGCCGGAACGGGGCTCAGCAGCTGGCGAGGAGCCGGGATGGGGCTCAGCCGCTGGCGGGGAGCCGGAACGGGACTCTGCAGCTGACGGGCAGCCGGAACGGGGCTTAGCAGCAGGTGAGGGGCCGGAACGGGCTCAGCAGCTGGCGTGGAGCCGGAACGGGGCTCAGCAGCTGGCGGGGAGCCGGAACGGGACTCAGCAGCTGACGGGGAGCCGGAACGGGACTCTGCAGCTGGCGGGGAGCCGGACCGGGGCTCAGCAGCAGGTGAGGGGCCGGAACGGGGCTCAGCAGCTGGCGGGGAGCCGGAACGGGACTCTGCAGCTGGCGGGGAGCCGGAACGGGACTCAGCAGCTGGCGGGGAGCCGGAACGGGACTCTGCAGCAGGCGGGGAGGCGGAACGGGGCTCAGCAGCTGGCGGGGAGCCGGAACGGGGCTTAGCAGCTGGCGGGGAGCCGGAACGGGGCTCAGCAGCTGGCGGGGAGCCGGAACGGGGCTCAGAAGCTAGCGGGGAGCCGGAACGGTACTCACCAGCTAGCGGGGAGCCGGAACGGGGCTCAGCAGCTGGCGAGAAGCCGGGACGGGGCTCAGCAGCCCGCGGGGAGCCGGAACGGGGCTCAGCAGCTGCAGTGGAAGCGGCGTGGGCTGCTGCAGCTGACGTGGTAGCGGCATGGGCTGTGCAGCGGACGTGGAGGCGATATGGGTTGCTGCAGCTGACCCGGGCGCAGCCGAGCCGGGGAGCCTGATCCCTATCAGCCTTCTTCATGTCGGCCAGCTGGGCCTGAAGCGAGGAGACCTGCTTCTCCACGTTCCTCTTGCCCTCCTCTTCTTCCTCCAGCATCTCCCGCAGGGCGTTCTGCTCATCCTCCTGCTGCCGCAAGCGAGTGGAGAGGCTCACCTTCTGACGAGTCTCCTCTTGGAGCAACTCCTGTGCATCCTGCAGCTGCGACTCCACTGAAGAAAGTTCTTTGCTGAGTTTGATGTTTTTGCCCTCGGCTTCAGTCAAAAGGCTGTTGACATTGTCCAGCTCATACTGCATTTTGGCCATCTTGCCAGCCATCTCCTGCCTCTGCTGTTCGCTCTCTCCAAGCTTGACCTGCAGCTCCTGAACCTGGGACTCCGCCTTCTTCCGACGGTGCTCGGAATCGGAGTTGCCTTGCATCAGAGTCTTTAGCTCGATCTGCACCTCGTCCCATTCGCTCTCGAGGACCTGCTTCGCTTTCTCCACTGACATCTTGTTCCGTTTGGCCTGCTCCAGTTGGTCATTAAGCGCGTCAAAGGCCTGGTTGTGTTTCTGTCTCTCCGATTCCAGATCCTCCTGCAGCTCAGCGATCTGAGCTTCCAGTTCCCGGATCTTCTTCTGGGCTGAGTTCTTGGCAGCGGCCTCCTCCTCAATCATTGCCAGCTGCTCCTCCTTCTTGGCCAAGTGAGCTTCCAGTTCAGCAAAGCGGGCCTGAAGTTCTGAAATCTGGTCGCTGAGTGAGTACGGGTTGCGCTGGGCGTCTAAAAGATTGTAGATATACTCAAAGTCGTCCTCGTGACCCGAGTCGACCAGAACGTGAGGGGCATGGTGCTCGAAATCATCGGCTAAATCGGAGTCTATGATGAGGTGGTGGGGATGACAGGGGGGTAGTCATTAATATTGCCAAGGGGAGAAGGGACAGACGAGGTACGAAGGGCTGAACCAACGGGAAGGGCGCGGGGCTGGTCGGCAGGCTGATGAGGGCGTGACGCCGCCGTGAGCTTCTCGCGGGGTCCTTTCTTGGTCGTGCATTCTGTCAGGTGTCGCCGATCGGCGAGGAGAGGAGGGGGGAGGACCCAAAATGCGAGGAAGCAGGGGAAGGTGTAACTTAAAGGGAATTTTTTGAACGGATCAAGCAAGGACAAACAACGTGGCAGGGTGCAAAAACAATGAACGAGGATGAACAAAGGCAACTAAACGTGACTAAACTGGAACAAGGACAAAGAACAAAACGCGACGGGAACGAACTAAGCGGGGATATGAAACGGGTTAAGGACAGGTGACAAGAGCTGGGGGCACGAACGAGAGCGAGGATAGTAGTGGCGTGCAGAATCGCCAAAGCGAGGGCAGCGATGTCGGGAATGAAGGGCAATGCACCGACGCTGAGCTGTCGGTACGCGGTGGTGGCAGATGGGAGTCAGGTGTGCGAGGCTAACGGGGAACAGGTGCGTGGCTGGTGGGGACGGAGTGCTGAGGGGACACGCCCCTACTCAGCTGACAGACACCAAAACAACAACAAATGCATGGGAGACGCGAAAACAACAACAAAACCCTGCCATGACCGACACGGGTCATGACAAATATTTGGCATTTTGACGATTATTGGCATCAGCCTTTTTTTTTAACTTTCAAGGCAGATAGATTAAAAGCTGGTTTAGTTTGGCTCGCTGCAGCACATTTCTCTCTCTCTCTGCTGTGCTGGTGGTTCTACCTGCAGAAGCAGATTGGGCCGCCCACAGCACCATCTGATTGGCTCCTTGTGCAGTGGGTAGCAGCCAATCAACAGTAAGCTGCTTGTCTGCTTTTTCACCTCGAGTCACACGCACTACAGGAGGCAACAGGCAACAAACTTTGCCGAAATTTTAATAATGTCTGTCTACTACAGCTCACAACTAAAAGAAAACTATTTGCCGTAGGAAACTATAAAGAGATGTTTGTTTTCATTGTTCTGTAAGAAATGCAGCTGAGCCTGGGAGCACCTTGCACTTTTTTTAGACTTTTAAAACTAAGTTGTCCATTTTGTAAGATCTAAATAAGCTTTAACATGTCAATCACAAAAGTTGTTTTATAAATGAGCTTAAAGAAAATTTAAATAAAGTTTTGGAGTCACTGTTTTTCAAAGTTTTGACATTTTACCCCTTTTTTCGACGAATTAATATTGGTTTCAAATATTGGTTATCGGCTTACATGACTGCTAATAATCAGTATTGGTCCTGAAAAAAGCCTATTGGTCTGTCGCTTGTGTTTTCTCCCCTTGTGGGGCACTTAACATGCTGGTGGAACTTTGGTCTTATTAAAGTCTACCGATACTAATGAATGCCATCAGGGTGGGCCCGCTGTTGTTTGATAATGACGCTCACGAGTAGCTAGAGTGCAGTGCTGGCATTAGTAGACAGCACTAACGATCACTACTGTTAGCTCCCTCGGGAGAAAATAAGGGCGATATTTAAAGGATATATACTCGATATCAGAGGAGGACTGCTTCTCTGTGATCAAGCTGTTATTGCAACAGTCCTCATGCACGTAAATACAGAGACCCCCACCCGGCTCTTACTGGTGTCTCTCGTGGAATCCCTGCAATGAAGCAAGCACCCTGCTAGCTGAATGCTGGGACCTTCAAGTTGATCCAGGATTCCGTGATGATGATCACTCTTACCCTACTGCGGAGCTGACTATTGTTGACTAACCTTTTTTGTTTACGGTGGGGATAGTGGTAAAGTTGCTGGTATCTGCCATCCTGGGGTGGGACTTACCTTTTGGACTTGTTGCTGGAGGCGGGGCCCAATGCCATTGATTGTGGCAAGGGGTTCTTGGCTCCTGTAACCACTCACAGCCAGGCCAGAGCTCCAAGTAAAGACATTGAGACTGATTTAGATTTTTTTCCAGACTTTGGACAGTAGTTTGTTTGAAGGAGGCAGTAAGGGCTCTAAGAAGTTGCGCCGCTAGCGCCGATTTGAAAAGGGTCTAAAATCCTGTGAACCAGAATGCAAGGAGAGAAATACAAAAGACATATGGGAGGTGCCAAGAGATATTTGGACCCTGCAAAGGGAGGATGACACTCTGAAACCATTATTTGCCATGGTGTTGGGGTGCTGGATATGGCACAGGGGACTAAATGTTTTTATCGTTGATAACAATGTATAGGATAGCTGATAGCGGGTCAAGCGCCTGATGGTTCAGATTTCCTGTCGAAAGATGGTCATGCGCCTGGCACATACTTTTCCTTGGGCAGGTCTCCTTGGTTGCAACAAAACCTATTTGTGCATATCTTCTCAGTTCTTTTAGCCTTCCTTGTATGCTGATGTTCAAATCTTCTGTAGAACCTTTTCTATTTGCCAGAAAACCTGCCTTGTCTGCCAGTCATACCACGCATATCTCCAACCCCTGCCTTTTATTTCCACACCATTTAGGCGTATAGCCATAGACATAGTTGGACCACAGGTGCGTTGTAGTGCAGGGCACCAATACATTTTAGTGGTCTGTGATTATGCCACCCCGTACCCTGAGGATTTTCCCTTGCGTCCTGTCACTGCACGCCGCATTGTCTTGTCCAGCCGTTTTCCAGATGATGTCATTACAGACCAGGGCACCAACTTCACATCCAGACTTCTACAGGTCTTCCATCGACAGTTGGGGATTTCAGCGATCAATACCACCATACCACCCTCAGACGCACGGCTTGGTAGAGCGCTTTAATGAAACTCTGAAAAAAATGCTTTTTTTGTTGCTGACAGAAGAATCGTCAACATCGTTGCGCAACAGCAGATTACAAAGGATATTTGAAAAAAAAAGAAACAAATTTGTTTTGTAGATAATTCGCCTTTCTGCTTTGCCCTATTCTATCGTAAAACAAGAGTTTTTGTGGGACACGACTGGGACCAATGACTGTTTGTTCTGTTGTTTGCTCACCAAGAGGTTACCCAAACCTCCACCGGATTCTCTCCATTTGAGATTCTGTAAAGCCCGTTAAATGGTAAATGGGCTGTCACTTGTATAGGGCTTTTCTACCTATGGTACTAAAAGCGCTTCACACTATTACCTCACCTACTTACTGATCTCATGCCATCAGGAGCAACTGGGGGTTCAGTATCTTGCTCAAGGATACTTCGAAATGGTCACAATGGCCAGGGATCAAACCCACAACCTCTTGGTTGGGAAACGGCCACTCTACCACTGAGCCACGCAGCCCGTTAGACCTCCTGTGTGTGCATGGCTGTGCGGTACCAAAACGGCTAATGCACACTCATGTCAGTTGCAACTCCCAGCTAACAACAGCACACCAGTGAGGGAGTGATGGAGTTCAACAGCGCTCTGTCACATTATCCCCTCCTCCATGAGGTTGGCGATGTGCCGCAACCTTGACAGAAAATCTGCCACAACATTAGACTTGCCAGCGCGATGTCGGATCTGGAACTGGAACGGCTGAAGGGAGAGGTACCAGCGGGTGAGACAGCTGTTGTTGTAGTTGTTGTTGAATCATCTCAGGCGCCTGAGGATATCCTTCAGAAGCGCTAGACTGCCTCGAGGTAGACGGACGAGCTCGTCCATCGATTGGCCTTGCTGCCGTTGGTAGCGGTTGATCTGTAAGGCGGGACACGTCAGCCAGAGGTGCTCCGCAGTCTCCTCCTCCTCGTTGCATAGTCTGCAGTTTGGGTCCTCCGTCTGGTTCGTTAGATGTTGCCACCTTCGGAGGGATGGATGGTGGCCGCTTCGAAACCGCACAAGGTCCGTGACTTCGGCTTTTGATAACTCGGCCTCCTTTTGTTCGTCCGGAGCTTTTTTGTAGACTTCCTTTATCTGTGGGTGCTCTATTGGTGGCGGTCGGCATTCCCTTCGTATGAGGGCACGGCGTGTTGCGATGTCTGCTGTAATTGGGGGTTGTGGCAGGGATGAGCCGAGTTTTGCTTGGGCATCGGCTAACTCGTTGCCAGGCAGGTTGCAATGGCCGGGGACCCATATCACCAGGAGGCCTTTGTCTTTTGAGATGGACGCGGCTTTTTGCTGGAGTGTGATGATTTCTGGGTCTGTGGGGAAGGGGTTGTTGATGGCTGTGACGAGTGACTTGCAGTCGCAGATAATTGTTGCGGACGACCAAGAGGTGGTTGTTAACCAGCGCAGAGCTTCAGTTAGGGCGGCTCTCTCCGATTGGAAGGAACTGCTACGACATCCCGTGGGGGCATGCCATTCGTGTACAACTCTATCTTTGGCCATGACGACAAGTCCAGCACCGCCATTCGTGGTGCCCTCGTGGGTTGAACCGTCCGTGTATAATTGGAAGTCGGGTGTAGGGAGTGCGGCAATGGTATCCGTGGCGGCTTGTAGTTGTTGCTCGGGGGGTATCGTCTTGAATGCAGGAGTAAAAATGGTGTCTATTGAGGGTGGGAGCTCCCATGGGGGTTGGTAGGGCCGTTTGTCGGGGGGTATTTGGGGGTTAATACAGAGACGGGTGAGGGTGGGCAGGTTCAGGTGCCGCCAATCAGCCTTTTTGAGTCGATGGTGGGTGGGAAGATGAAGGAGCTGGTTGCGGGCATCTGTCGCTGGGAGGTGCGCCCAGTCGTCCGCTTTAATAAGGGAGGAGGCTTGAAGCCCCGATGCAATTGTGGGAAGGTTTGCATCAGCCAGGATGGCTTCGACAGGGGTTGTTCGGACCTGGTGCATTATCGCTCTGGCTGCCTCAAGCTGTACTCTTTCGAGCTTTCCGATATTGGTGGCTGACAGCCAAGGGTACCAGGCGGGGGCCGCATACTCAGCAAGGCTGCGTTGCATGGCGGTGTAGACTTGGCGAAGATCCGCCTTGCGCCAGCCCCAGGTCGTTCCGGCGAGATGTCGCAGAAAGTT
The DNA here is from genome assembly GCF_059441095.1 of Idiotropiscis lumnitzeri. Lineage (NCBI taxonomy): Eukaryota > Metazoa > Chordata > Actinopteri > Syngnathiformes > Syngnathidae > Idiotropiscis > Idiotropiscis lumnitzeri. The sequence goes on along the minus strand of NC_142391.1, from coordinate 45,910,418 downwards.
CGTACGTCGCGATATCGAGCGGCAGAGCTTGTTAACATGCTCCCCAAAGGAGAGCTGGCGGTCATAGGTGACACCCAGGAAGGTCGGGTTAGGGTTGCAGGACAGCCCCACCCCGGATATTGCAATATTGGGCTTCCATTTCGCCTCGGCGCTATCTAATCTGAAGAACGCCGTCTCGCATTTGGACGTGTTGAGGGTAAGCCTCGCCTCCTCGCTCCAGGCCACGACCTTGTCGACTTCAATCTGCAGCTCCTGTTCTACCTGATTCTTGTTCCTGCCGTTCTTTGCAATGGCGAGGTCATCCGCATATGCGCTCACCAACGTCGAGTCTTCAAACTTATCCAGTAAGTCGTTTATGTAGATGGTGAATAGCAGGTGTAAGTAAGTTTCGTATGTGAAAGGACCGAAACCTGGGGAAGGCCTTCCTTGAAGACTCTGCTGCGACCCTGTTGCGTCATTTATTCTCACGCGCGCTGTCCGGTTGATGAACCACAAAGCCAACCATTCGACAAAGCGTAGTGGGACCCCGATTCTGTTCATAGATGTCAGCAGACCTATCCGCCATACTCGATCATAAGCCCGGCTGAAGTCGAAGAATGTGACGACGGTGCGTTTGCGCTGCGACGACTGGAACCCATCCGAGATGAATTGGGATTGTCGGAGGCATTGATCGGTGGTACTGCGACCCTTTCTGAAGCCGGCCTGCCATGGGCTGAGGATGGTGTGTCCTTCGAGCCACCAGGATAGTCGGTTTGTAATCATACGCTCTAGGAGCTTGCCAATTGTCGAGGTCAGGGCTATTGGACGGTAGCTTCCCACGCTCGCTGGGTCCTTGTCCTTCTTCAGGAACGGAATTATTGTAGCGACACGCCATTCCTGTGGAACCCAGCCAGACAGCCAGCTGTGATTCATGACGCTCAGCAGTTCGGTTTGTGTGCTGGGGGTGAGGTGTTTAAGTAGGTCGGGGGAGATGCCATCTGGGCCGGCTGCTTTGTGTGGCTTAAGCTGCTTCACCGCCTTTCTCAATTCTTCTATTCGGAAGGGGTCCTCAATTTGTTGTCGAGGTGTGATCCGTCTACTACTGACAGTTGAGTGCAGCTCTCTGGCAGCTCTACGCATAGGTTTGTCGGTTTTACGTCCACTTATTTCGGCATATTCTTGAACAAATGCCGAGGCCTTCGCTCTGTCGCTTGCGTAAGTGGCACCATTATAGACGAGGGTTTTGCTGGTATTCTGTTGCCCTTTGCTAGACAGAGATTTCACCACCGACCATGCTCGCCTTGCGTCTTTCGTCTCCGTGATTTTCTGGAGATGTTTGCCAAAACGATTCGCTGTGACATCAGTCCGATCGACTGTCCGGGCTGTCGGCGTCCCTTCCACAAGAAATGCACTGGCCTGACTCGAGAACAGCAGAAGAGTCCACAAGGCTTCCTGTGCCGATTTTGTCGGGGGGTTGATGCCAAACCACGACGTCAGCCTACAGCCGCCCAGACCTACCGATGTTTCGTATGTAACACAAAGATCCGCAACGGATCCTCTCCCCTCACATGTCAAACCTGCAGCAATGTTGCTCACCGTACCTGCACGGGTATCTCGAGACAGCTGTTGTTGTCCTTCAGAGAGCCAATCCACGTCAGAGCGCGAGGATCCATCTCCAAGTCCAACTCTCTCCCCAGCAGATTGTATTTCAGGTTCTCCAGAACTCATTTGATGGCCAGGCCCTCCTTCTCCATAGTGGAATACCTCGTCTCGTGTGGAAGCAGCTTGCGGCTCAGTACAGCATGGGTTGTTCTTCCCCAGGGGCACCTTGAGTGATGGTTGTGAACTGTGGGACTCCTGTACCAGCTGGCCAAGCCTAAGAAGGACCTCATCTCCTTCTTTTTACGAGGGCGTGGGCAGCTGCAGAGATGGCCTGAACTTTGTCCACCTGTGGTCGAACTGCATCTCGCCCAAGCTGGTAGCCCACTCTCTTACCTACTGGCACATGCCGGGATTCAGTGTCAGGCCCACCTTCTGGATATGGTCGAGGACTCGCCCCAGATGTTGAAAGTACTGCTCCCAGGTGTCGCTGAAGACAACCACATCCTCCAAGTAGGCAGAACTGCAGTCCTCACACCCCTGCAGGATGCGGTCCAGCCTCTGGAAAGTGGCCGGTGCTCCATGGAGACCGAAAAGCATTATGATGATTTGTAAGAGGCTAGCCGGTGTCCGGAACGCAGTTTAGGGCCCACTGGATGGATTCAGAGGTACCTGCCAGTTGCCCTTGTGAGAGGTCCAGGGTGGTGATGAACCTGGCTCGACGGATCTTCCTCAGAAGATCATTGATCTGGGGTGAGGCATACAAATGTAAATGACTCGATAATATGTAGTTGAGCATACACAGCATATCCTGTATGTACATGCAACATACGGAATTATGTGTTCGTAGACTGCTTAGATTAGATATCTTGTACCTTGCGTCCCCCTGAAGTACATCTTTCTAGTTACGTACATGTTATGTTTTGTCTAAGCATGAATTGCCGCACGCATCAGTGCTGTGCTTCTGGCGCTACTTTACCATCATTGGCTCTGTGTGTAACTCATTGGGTAGTTTTTTTTTTTTGGGGGGGGGTTACTCTTAGACCTCAGAATGATTTAAAGAAGCCATTCATGCAAAAGCAACCTTTCTTTTTCACTTTTAGCCATGTTAAAATGCTACTTCCTCATCAGAATCACCCATAAAGAGGTGTTTTCTTCCATTCACCAACCTCATTCCTCCTCTCTATGCAACAGCTCCGCCAAATCCAAGAAAACGAGTCAAAACAGTCAAAAATGCCTTTCTTGCAACATTTTTGTGGTCTATAACTTTGCCTTAAACTGTGCATAAAAAGCAATAAAAGGACATGCCAAAAGAAACTTTGCTAATGTGAGCCACTCACTCCAGTGATTTTCACGTTCTGTTTTCCTTGCCGACAACTCTGCCCAAACTTGAAAAGCAGTGTGATTGTTGAAGAATGCTAACGACAACTCAATTCTTATTCTTTCGTTATTTATTTTTTGAAACAGGTTTGAGTAGAAAAATTCTGAGTCGAACAAGTTGGAATAGGTTGACAACCTTAAAATTAAACAGAAAAAGATATACAACAAATAAAGTTAAACATGTTTTAAAGTTTTCAGTAAAAAGAACAAATATTGCCAGTACAAATTTATTTGCTTCACAAGTACAATACAATACAATACAATTTTATTTATATAGCGCATTTCACATCAGCTGGACCTATAACAAAGCACTTTCCATATGCCATCATAGGAATTAGCAGGTAATTAGAACACAAATTAAAACACATTAACACATTTACAATAGATACCAGCAGAACAGTGACTGTCTCGTGTTAAGTCGAAAGCTAAAGAATAAAAATGTGTCTTCAAACGGCTTTTAGAAGTGGACAGAGAGGGGGCTTGCCTAACATTCAATGGGAGCTCATTCCGTAGGGAAGGACTGGCAACAGAGCATGATCCCCCCCCCTGAAGCTGCGCTTAGTCCTAGATACCTCCAGCAGCATTTGGTCTGCAGACCTGAGGCAGCAGGCAGGTGCGTAGGGGTGTCGGAACTCGGAGAGTTTCACTGGGGCGAGGCCATTTAAAGATTTGACGACAAACAGAAGTATCTTAAAGCGAACTCTCAAGTGCACTGGGAGCCAGTGAAGAGAGGCTAAGATTGGGGTTATGTGATCTGTTTTACGAGCGCCAGTTAAAAGGCGAGCGGCAGCATTTTGGTGCTTGAGCGAGGACTGGCTGATGCCAAAGTAAAGTGCATTACAGTAATCTAGCCTAGGTGTAACAAAGGCATGGATTACTGTTTCTAAGTGCTTTTGGGAAAGAAAGGGCTTCACTTTAGCCAGCTGCCTAAGATGAAAGAAGCTGGATTGAACAACAAAAAATAGTGTAATAAAACATAAATGTTGCTAGAATTTCTCCGCAAACCAATAAAAATTCTAGCATCTCAAACAATTGAATTATTTGATTACATGAATTGACATCATACTCAAGTGTTACGATAAATTAACACAAAGTTTTAATGGAGTAGATTTAACAGTTTAAGCAAAGCCAAAATTTTTTAACTTGGTCTGCATTGCATTGCACTTCCAAAATCAACCAGAGCCATTCGGATCACGTAATCCAATGTTAACATTGTTTTTCCAAGCAGCTGCATCTTCTGATCTGTTAGGAGTTTTGCTAAGGCCTTGTTTCCAAGAGCAGTTGAGAGGACTAGCTCAGCTACTTACAAACACTTCATGCCGTGCTTTTGCAAACGGGTGGATTATAGACGTTGGTTACATCAACTCTTGGTGTGATTGTCCTCTGCAGGCTTGGAGTGCATCTTGAATGTCCACAATGAATTGTGGTTTGTGGTTGCCCTCTGATGGTGTCCGCAATGAATTGTGGTTTGTGGTTGCCCTCTGATGGTCTGGAAGACAATCAATGGAACTTGTGGATGTTTTCCTTATTTGAGCCTTGGTTTTTGACTTAGCAATGATAAATCAATGACCATCAGTGGGGCTAACTCTTATACAAATTTCTTACATAAATATTTGTGCGCATAAATGCCTCCTCCAAAAGGTCTGATATGCTCTGTCATTGAGTAAATAAACTTTCTTGGCCATTATTTAAGTAAATGTGGAATATCATAATCCATTTAATGTCTTGTAGGGCACTGTTTTTTTTTCTTTCATCTGTGTACAATCAGGCTTAAGCTGGAGGCCCTGACAGACCAAGAAGGCCTACAGAAAATTGATAGCGTTGAGGACATAGAGGATGTTCAGGAAGGATCTGAGCAGTGTCTACCAGCCAGTCACCAGCAGCCCTCTACAACTAATGCCGATGAAGAGGAGGAGGACATGATAATTCAAGAATATGACAGTGATTAACGGCTGTAATGAACATCCACACTGAAGATGATGTGATATTTTGTTTTGTTTTGTTTTTGCATGTGCGTGTGGGGGTGTGTGGGTGTGTGTGGTTGGGTGTGTGCGTGTGTGGGTGTGTGTGTGGGGGTGGGTGGGGGTGTGCGTGTGCGTGTGCGTGTGTGTGTGTGGAGGGGTGGAGGTGTGTGGGGGTGCGTGTGCGGGGGTGTGTAGGTGTGTGCGTGCGCATATGCGTGTGCACGCGCGACCATGCCTTTTTTTTGTTTTGTTTTATGATGAGCTAAGAGTTTAGGAAATTTAAGGACAGAAATTCATTGGAGTCTTAGCTGAATATGAAGGAAGCAGTTCATCAGCATTCAAAAGAAGTGCATGATAGAAATATCTTTATTTTGGAAAAGGACAATTTGGAGGAATATTGGATATATATCTTACATAACATATGCATCGTTTCAAGGTTATCTCTAAACAGAGCATATTTAAGGATACAGTTTCTTCTAAAATTCCCTGATCATATTCCTCCATGTTCCTTCCAGGTTTGAAGTCCTTCATCATTGCTAACACGTATTGAGATCAATGTTGCCACCTTGTTCATTATTTTAGAAATTAGAACACTAATAAAAAGTAATAAGGAGCACTGGGAGGGAGAGCTGTTAGCCGCTGCGTCTATGCGCGCCGCCATCTTGGAAAATATTTTACTTGCACGCATCCGCCAATATTACATTTAATCAAGTGTTGTACATTATTCGATAGATTCCAAAGCCAACATACTTTCTCACTGAAATGATTGACAAACATTCATGAATATTAGGATGACTTAAAATAACTTAATCACTTGACCCTGGACTTTGATACCCATTGAGTCAATAATTCGGGACTAAATTGTTTGGAGGAATATTGCTTTCATTCATGTGATTATTATTTTAAGTTGGACTGAGAGAGAATTCTTTTCATTTGTATGTTGCATTACAGATCTATCCTAGCATAAGCCTCGCTTCATTGTTTCCAGTTGAAATACATTATTGCCATTATTGTTACCATTTGGAGAAGCAACTTGTTTTTCATGCTATATTATGCTAAAAATATTGTAGCATTTAGCCAGTTCTAAACTGTTGGAAATGTGCCTTCCCTTATCTGCACATAAATATACTGTATGAATAAACACAACGAAATTGAAACTTATGTGGCACTCATTTCTGCCATATTGTTCCTTGTTTCTCCCGTGTGCATGGTGACGCCCACACCCATTATTTCAATATTTACTCATCAGGCTGAAACTTTTAAACAAATGTTTGAATATTCCCTCTGGTGAATAATGATCTAAACTTTCAAGTCAAACATTTGCCCTACTCTCAATGTATCCAGAGTTGTCTCAAGCACACTGAATGTGACGATATTGAGGAAATAGGTTGGTGTGAATGGAGTTCATGAAAACACTGGCCTTCAACTTTTTTATTGGATATGAAGACAGCAGGACTTTTTTGTTTTTGTAGTAGTATGCGGCAGTGGTGCTGATCAAGACCGGGGCTGTGAATACGTTATTCATTCAAAGGTGCAGGTAAGAGCAAGTACCTTGTAGCATAAAAAAAATCATAACGTGACTACCATTAGTTGTATGTATGTATCTAAAGATTTTTTGGGCCGCCATAGGCATAAAACAATTTTGTTTCTGTGTGAATTTCATGAATACCTTTATTGAACTTTCCATGTGCTTATACTGGGTCACTAAAGACTGGAATAGAATAAATCACCATGTTAGATTCATAGAAATATTCACATTTCCTAGTGTAATTTATAGAAAAGAGAAGAATGGACCTGTCAAAGAACAAAAATCATTGAAATAACTATACTGGCAAATGATTAAAATAAAGTAGAAACTAGAGGTAGGGCCCTTGCTGCCCAGATTACTATATGGAACTGGCACGTTGGGAGATGGGCACATTGGGGTCCTGGCACATTGAAATTTGATTTTTTTTAAATGGCATTATTAACCTCGAATGTGGATTTTTTTTGCTAGGCATAATCTGGGCGCGTATATTCACGTATATTTAGACCTTCAACTCCTACTCCTATTTTCACAGAAGACGCAAACCCATGGGAAATAATCCCTCATACACAAAATCTGCAGCTACTCACATGCATATATTATCTGTGCATGACATGGCGTGTCTTCCATTCAGTGGTAACAAAAAGAAAACACCACATTTGTCAACATTTTCTGAAGAAAAAACATTTCATAAGGTTTTTGTGCATTTCTGACCTTCAGAAACAATTTTACTTTCTTGTCAAACTGTGTTGCAATAGCAGCAGCATTTGACTAAATTAAACACTTGAAGTAACTTCATTTTCAATAACTTAAAAGGAACCAAATTTGGAAGTACATCAGATATAAATCGCTTCAGCTCCCTTACGCTCTTTACGTTACATACCAACAATTGTATATAAGGCCATCGTAATAATTCCATTTTGCCATTTTCAGATGACACTGCCATCCTGGGCTTGCTGCACGAAGATGAAAGTTGAGGAATTTATCATTTTGAGATCTGTAAGAAATGTAAAGAAAACTGAAAAAAATATTCAATTTTAAAGCTGTGGATGACTTGAGGCCGGTGGTCATCCAGAATGAACCCATCATGCAGGTCCGTTCTTAGTAATTTGGAGTCCATATTAATGATACTCAGCTGGGGGGCCAATGTGGAGTGTCTCTGGTACAACATGCCATGAAAATCATGGGCACTAATAATCATCCTTCAATCAACACTATTTATGAACAATCCATTCTGAGGCAAAATACTGTGTGATCAAACTCACATTCTTTACCCAGAGTACCCACTTCTTCCCTCTGGCAGGAGATTTAGAGTGCCTCGCAGTAGGCTGAACCGTTATAAACATTCTTTTCTTCCTACTTATATAACGATTATAAATGTAAACATGTAGGTTAGTGAAACTGAAATTGGTTAGTGATTCCGGCACTATGCTTTTTTTTTTTTTTTTAAGTCACCCTTGATGTGGGTGTCACTTGTTGGTGTGATGTGTGTGGCCCCGGTGTGTATATGATGCTGCTGACTGCAAACTGTAGGACCAGTTCAGTGCTAATGACAAAGTTTCCTTAGAGGACAATGAAGTATGAAATATGTGAAATGAAAAATGGCTCCAAGAGACTTTCTTGTAGGTCTTGGGCTGTTACATATGCCTCCAACTTTTCATAGATCTTGGTGTAAAGTACAATTGGGGCTGCTTCGTTGGTCCTTCGCTTTCTCATTACTTTTGTTCTTGTTAGGCAAATGATGGATAAGATACATCTGTCCATTTTTAAATGTCGTTTGTAGAGACATTTTTGTTCTTTGGCTTTCGACCCAGTTTGAGGCTGACACTGTTACATTGTTTTGTGGTATATACTGTTTATGTTTTAGTAGCATTACATTTTTTTAATGTACTGTTTTCACAGTGTTTGTTGTATTATTTGTTTTATGTTATGCGTATGGTCAGGTGAGGATTTTACAAAATTTTGCTGGTCCGTCATTGATCATCTGTCAACAGCCTCATCTGTCATTTTTTTTGTGACGAACCAAATTGTAATCATCAGTCCATCAGCAAGTATGTCAGTTAAGTCTGTCAATTAGTCCGTGAGATGTATTTCGGTCTGTCACTCCGTCGGTCCAAAGTTTTTTGTGTGGGCTGATGTGTGTGCAAAGTTTCATGAGCTTTCGTGAATGTTAAGACACTCAAAATTAGCATTGTTTTCTTGGCGTACAGAGTAATGGCCACTGCCTTCGCCAAAATCCGTGCTGCGATATGTCAATCATCTGAGGTGGCACCTGGGGGGTCCAATCAGATTTCAGGGGAGTCCAGGGCTACCCACCTCCCCTCTGGCTCCGCTAGTGGCCGGAAGGCAAAGCTCCCTCTTCACCATGATGGGCCAAGAGTTCACATTTCTTCAGATGCTGCACTCCTCTGCCTGTGTCGATCTCCCACTCACTTGTAGCTGTAAGGTAGTGGCTTGAGGCAGCCACAGGATGTCGCCCCTTCACTATGTAATTTTGGTTTTATAGTTACGTGTGCTTTTTGTCCAGGTTCGGCCCCAGTGGTGTTTCCTGTATTTGTGTTAGTGCTCCATTTTAATTCAGTTTCAGTTTGAATTTGTGAAGGTGAGTGTGTCTGGCATCCGTCTCCATTTTATATTATTAGTTTAGAAGCCCATCCAAATTTGTCTGTTCAGTTAATGTATTTTTTTTATTGTGTTGACATCCTTATTCAGTTTGCGTAAATGAGAATGAGTGTACTGGTCGGTTAGTTTTCTACGAGTTGAGTTTCTGAATAGGCGAGTGTGGTATGTTGCAGGCCGACTCTGTATTTATTTCACTGCATAATTTTGATTGAGTTTCTATTTGATTTTGCTTAGATTAAAGCTATCGTCAAAGCTACCACCCAGAAGCTGCCCTTCGCGCTGTTTCTCTCCGCACCACAGCCGCGCTTCCATGACGACACAAAGCACAGCTCAGCAGTACGCAGAGGCCTTCCGCAGCACATTCGTGTTTTATGAACTTGAGATGACGAGACATCAAGATACTCCCACTCTGGGGTCAGAATGTTCTCCCCACCTTATTCCAACTGAGGACCATAGTCTCAAATTTGAAGGTACTGATTTTCATCCCAACCACTTCAAAGTCGGCTGTGAACTGCTACAGTGAGTGTTGAAGATGGCAAGAGAAGGAAACAGTGCCACGTCATTGCTCTGGACTGTTGACCCTAGATTCGTAAACTCCTCCACCTTCTTGGTCTCTTCTCCATGTAAACTCACTCTTCCTCTTCCACCTGTTCCCTGCTCTCACTACATATCACAATGTCATCTGCAAACATCATGGTCCATGGAGATTCCAGTCTAACCTCGTCTGTCATCCTGTCCATGACCATAGCGAACAAAAAGGGACTCAAAGCTGACCCTGATGTAGTCCCACCTCCACCTTGAACTCCTCTGTCACACCCACCGCACACCTCACCACTGTCTTACAGTCCTCGTACATGTCCTGCACCACTTGAACATACTTCTCTGCTACTCCAGACCTCCTCATACAGACCACAGTTCCTCCCTGGGAACTCTGTCATAAGCTCTCTCCAGATCTACAAAGACACAATGCAGCTCCTTTTGACTTTCTCTGTACTTCTCTATCAGCATCCTCAAAGCAAATATTGCATCTGTTGTACTCTTTTTTGGCATAAAGCCATACTGATACCTCACAGATGTTCACCTCTGCCCTCAGTCTAGAATCCACCACTCTTACCCACAGCTCTGTGGTTCATCAGCTTTATTCCTCTGTACTTGCCACAGCTCTGCACATCTCACTTGTTCTTAAAAAATGGGCACCAGCACACTTCTCCATTCCTCTGCATCTTATCACTAAGATTCTGTTGAACAATTACCATAACCTGCTGCACGTCCATCCCATCTCTGTCTCTCTGCCTTGCCAACCTGTAAAGATCGGTCTTACATTCCAACCTCGCATACTAGTCATCGCAAGCCCCTTGTTTTGCCTTTGCCACTTCCACTTTCACCTTCCGCTGCATGTCCCTGTATTCCTGTCTACTTTATTCAGTCCTCTCACTGTCCCACTTCTTCTTAGCTAACCTCTTTCTCTGGATCCATTTCTGAACCTCCTCATTCCACCACCAAGTCTCCTTATCTCCTTTCCTTCCAGATGACACACTACCTGTCTCCCTGATCACATTTGCTGTAGTTGTCCAGTCAATTGGGAGCTCCTTCTGACCATCAAGAGCCTGTCTCAACTACTTCCTGAAGGTCATACAACACTCTTCCCCTTTCAACTTCCAACATTTTGTCCTCTGCTCTGCCTTTGCCCTCTTTGTCATTTTCACCACCAGAGTCATCCTACACTCGACCATCCTACGCTGTCTGGCTACACACTCACCTACCACTACTTTGCAGTCGCTGATCTCCTTCAGATTACACCGTCTACACAAGATGTAGTCTACCTGTGTGCTCCTACCTCCATTCTTGTAGGTCATCCTATGTTACTGCCTTTTTTGGAAGAAAGTATTCACAACAGCCATTACCATCCTTTTTGCAAAGTCAACCACCATCTGTCCTTCTGCGTTCCTCTCCTGGATACTGTTGGAGTTGAGTCACCGTGGAAATGAGAAGTGGTTAGTAAATCAACATTTAAAAGCCAAACTTACTCCAATGCGTGTTCGTTTTTTTGTACTCAAGAAGAAAAGGGTCAAATAAAGACTCAACAACTGATTAGAGTTCCGATATTTAGTTTCTTCAATTTCTGGAGTTCAGGAAATAGTACAAAGACAGATATCTGGGCGGCTTTTTCTTAATCTTACAAGAAACTGCACTCGGGCAAGCACAGTCGAAAAATGCGCACCATCTTTCAGCCCAGCTTCCGTTTTTATAGGAGTTTTTTATGTCGAGGGTAATGTAGGTTGAATCGGTCGTCCTCGCTCCCTCCCACGGCACGGGTCCACGTCCAAGGGACGGTCCTCCACAGGTTAGTCATCGTCTGGATAGTTGATTCCCGTCTGGTCCCCAAGACTGGCATGCCAAGGCTGGCCATCTCCGGTGGGCAGTCTCTCCGTCTCTCTTCCCGCTGGCATTCCTCTGTAATCTTGTTGGTGTGTATGTATATGCAGGTATACGTGTATGTGTGTGTGGGGGTGAGTGTGCGTGTGTATGTGCAAGTGTATTTATATGTGCCTGTGTATGTGCACGTGTATGTGCAAGTGTGTATCTGCGTGTGCTCCGATCTCCAATTGTTCTGTCTTTCGGAATGTGTTTTTTGCTATAGCGTCTGTGTGAGTCCTCCAGTGCCCAATTTGGTATGTCTGCATCTCTACAGCCAATGTGGAGAATGTGCTTCGTCGTCTTTGTCCATGAAGTGCTGTGAATGTGAGGGCAGCTCATGGAAATGCTATGTGTGCAAATCTGTTCTCACTACTGAGAATTTCAATAAAGTTCACACATTTAAACTAAGTATTATGAATTTAGCATATGAGGATAATATAATAAATCAGAAAATATCAGGCCTACAATCCCAGTCATTCTTGTCTTGTGGCCCGTGCTTCTAGTTTCATTTGATAAATGCTTCTTGTTTCATCAATGTTTAAAATATTCAGTAAATATGAACCTGCTAACTTTAATTATCGACATTCTGTCCCGCATGTGTTTAAAATAATGCCAGTAATCGTAATAGAATCCTTCAATACCAAACCTGCCCATCACCTCCTCATCACCAGTATTTCCTGCCCCAACATGTCCACTCATTTCATCAAGGTTCAACCAAAAGTTCTCCTTCTCCTCCAGCTCACAACCTACCTGTGGCGCCTACCCACTAACAATGTTGATCATCACACCTTCGATTCCTGGCTTCAGGCTCATCACTCTATCTGACACTCTTTTTACTTTCAGGATGTTCCAAACAAACTCATCTTTAACAATAACTCCTACTCCATTTCTCTTTCTATCTATACCATGATATAACTACTTGAACCCTGCTCCTAAACTTCTAGCTTTGCTCCCTTTCCACCTGGTCTCCTGAATACATAGTATGTCCACTTTTCTTCTCTGCATCATGCCAACGAGCTCTCTAATTTCCCCGTCATAGTTCCCACATTTAAAGTCACTAGTCTCAGTCCTAGACTCTTAGTGTTCCTCTTCTCTTTCTTCCTTTGTACACATCTTCCACCTCTCCTTCTTTGACCAACAGTAGTCCAAATTCCACCAGCGCCCTGTAGGTCGACAGCACCGGTGGCGGTCGTTGTTAACCCGGGCCTCGACCGATCCGGTATGGAAGTCATATATTTGATTCGCATGGTTTATTTGGCCAAAGTTTTATGTCGGATGCCCTTCCTGACACAACACTCTGTATTTACACATAAGCAGACATTGGCTTGTGCCCCCTTACGGCTATATTATCCCGGACCATGATAAATCCTGTCCCATACCGTCCCGGTGAAAATTAGAATTAGAATTAGAATTAGAAATCCCTTTATTGTCATTGTACTCAAGTGTGCAACGAGATTAGAGCGCTCCCCTCTCCAGTGCAAGACAACAATAATACAGACAAATATATAAATTAGATAAATAAGAGAGTGCAATGGAAAATAATACTGAATTGGGTATATAAAAACACATCACGATGCTGTTCTGCAAGGTAAGGGTGGTCTCGTGTGTGTGTGAGAGTTCAGAATAGAGATGTCTCTCGGAAAGAAACTGTTTCTCAGTCTATTGGTCCTCGATTTGATGCATCTGTAGCGCCTGCCAGAGGGCATGTCAAGTCAAGTCAAGTCAATTTTATTTGTATAGCCCTTAATCACAGACAGTCTCAAAGGGCTTTACATAGCCACAATCGACATCCCCGATCTTAACCCCCAGGAGGGCAAGGAAAAACTCACAAAACCTCATTAGGGGAAAAGTGAGAAACCTTGAGAAGGGACCACAGATGGGGGAATCCCCCTTCCAGGATGACCAGGCTGCAATGGATGCCAACTGGGCAACATTTGACACATACAATGATGCTATGCAATAATAGATGAGATAATATAAGAGTCAATTGAATGAAGTGCTGCAGGAAGATGACTTCAGTGGAGTGGGTCCTCATCCAGGGCCGTAATATCCATGGCAGCATATCCGAAGATGAGCCTTCGATCTTGTACCGGTCAGTTGGTGTAAATTCAGTACAGCCACTTCCAAGTGAATCGCCATCACCTAATTCGGGGAATTGGGAACAGAAAAGAAAGAACAGAAATAGCAAACAGGCCAACAAGTAGTTCAATGAAGTGCTGAAATATAAGGAAATCAGAAAAGGCGCTGCATGAAGACGACTTCGGCAGAGCAGGTCCCTTCCCGGTTCGTCAGTGCCGTAATCTTCAAAGCCTGTCCCCATCACCTAATTCCCAAGCAGGGGAAGGAGGGGGCAGAAAAGAGAAGAACCGGCAGTAAACAGGCCAACAAATAATTAAATTAGATGCTAAAGTATATAAATAAATTGATCAAATGTCGCGCTGCAGGAAGACGACATCACTGGAACAGGTGCATGCCCAGTTGGTCAATGCCTTAAACTTCCTAGTGGGTCACCGTCACCTAATCCCCCAGCCGGGGGAAAAGGGGGCAGAAAAGAAAACAAAAGAAAAAAAAGCGGCAGTAAACAGGCCAACAAATATTTCAGCTAAATGCACAAGAGTATAAATGCGTCTTTAATAGTGTTTTGAACATTTCTACTGAGGTGGCGCCTCTAACATCTGAGGGAAGTGCATTCCAAAGCATTGGTGCCCAAATAGAGAACGCTCTAGAACCTGCGGACTTCTTTTTGGCTCGCGGGATCACTAAAAGACCAGCATTTTGTGAGCGAAGGTTTCGGGACGGAACATATGGTACCACGAGGTCAACGAGATAAGAAGGTGCTAAGCCGTGCAATATTTTAAAAGTAACTAGCAGAACTTTAAAATCACATCTCAAGTGGACCGGAAGCCAATGCAAATTGGCTAATATCGGGGTAATATGATCAAACTTTCTCGTCTTAGTTAAGAGTCTAGCTGCTGCATTTTGAACTAACTGCAGACTTTTAATACTCGACATGGGGAGACCCGAGAGCAAAGCGTTACAATAGTCGAGGCGAGACGTAACAAACGCATGGATTAAGATTTCCGCGTCACACGTTGATAAAATTGGGCGAATTTTAGCAATGTTACGCAGATGAAAAAACGCAGTTCGAGTAATATTTTTAATGTGCATTTGAAAAGACATAGTTGCGTCAAATATAACACCGAGATTTTTTGTTGAATCCTTTTGGATAATATTACATTTATCGATATTCAGAGTGTTGTCTTTGAAAAGGTACCGATGACGCGCTGGTCCAATGATGAGCATCTCGGTTTTATCTGAGTTAAGACGCAAAAAATTGAAAGACATCCATTGTTTAATTTCGGCAAGGTACGCCTCTAATTTATAGCAGTCGCGCGGATTCGTTATATCCAACGGCATGTATAATTGCGTATCATCAGCATAACAGTGAAAACTAATGTTATATTTCCGTATTATATCACCAAGCGGTAGCATATAGATGCTAAACAATAGAGGTCCAAGTACCGATCCCTGCGGAACTCCACATGTGATCTTACAAAGATCCGAAGTCGTATTGCCATGAATTACACGGTGCGTCCTCTCCGACAGATATGAATTAAACCAAGAAAGCGCTGAACCTGAAATGCCAACACACGTTTCAAGGCGTTTTAATAATATGTTATGATCAACGGTATCAAAAGCGGCACTAAGATCGAGTAAGAGTAATATTGATGAGGTGTCGGCGTCCATAGCTATGAGAAGATCATTAGTAACTTTAGCAAGGGCCGTCTCAGTAGAGTGGTCGGCTCTAAAACCCGATTGGAAAGGTTCAAATTGATTATTAGCAGTCATATATTCATTAAGTTGTTGCGCTACGACTTTTTCAAGAATTTTTGCAATAAACGGAAGATTTGAAACCGGCCTATAGTTGATGAGACTCTCTGGGTCAAGGTTTGGTTGCTTAAGTAACGGTCGGATAACGGCGGTCCTAAAAGCTGCTGGTACTACACCCGTGGTAAGTGATAGATTAATTATATTTAAAACAGACGGTCCTAGGGTCGTAAACAGTTCTTTAATTAGTTTGCCAGGAAGCGGATCGAGCACACAAGTTGTCGGTTTTGCTGCACTAACCAATTTTGTTAGGCTCTCAAGAGATATTTTTTTAAATTGACATCAGGTTATCGGACAGTTATCAGCCCTAATGTCCCTATTAACACCATTTATCGCGGAATTCGACGGAATTTTAAGAACAGTGTCTTTAATCTCATCACGAATACATTCTCGCATCAGGTCGAACAGGTGGGAGTTTGGGTGGGTATTCTCTTTGACGATGTTGAGAGCCCTGCTGAGGCACCGGGCGGTGTAGATGTCCGACAGTGAGGGGAGAGGGCAGCCAATAATCCTTTGCGCTGTTTTGACTGTCCTCTGGAGCCTCACTCTGTCCGCCTCAGTGCAGCCGCTGTACCAGGTGGAGACACAGTACGTCAACAGGCTCTCGATGGACGAATGGTAGAAGGCCAGCAGCAGCTTCCTGTCCAGGTTGAATTTCCTGAGGACTCTCAGGAAGTGCAGACGCTGGTGGACCTTCTTTACCACTGCTGTGGTGTTGTGTGTCCTTAATGTATTTATTTTATTATAACACAGATGGTGGAATCCACCTTCCAGGATGAGCCTGATCAATGGATGCCGAGTGGGCAACATTAAACGTAAATGTTAGTTGAAATACTGTATTTTCATGATCATGGGGTGCACCGTATTAAAGGGCACAGTCTCATTGCGGGTGCTTATTCTGTATTTAACACACACATAAGGCGCACCGTATTATTGGGCACAGGCAAGTCAAAATCTACCTTAGCTTAGCATGCATGCTAGCATGAGTACAGTTGTCCTTACGGCATTGTCAGACTTGTTGACACACAGCCCCTCAGATTCCCAGTACATGATCACAAATGGCAGTAAGCATTTGACTAGCCACCACACATGTAACAACCAAAACAACGAGCAAAGAAATACAATTAACACAAAACATGCATCTCTCATGCTATTCATATCCCTTGTACTTCAAAGCATTCTGGGAGTGCTACAGTCTCAGCCAATCAGATGGCTCGTTAGAGAGACGAGTGGTGTGGTTTGAGCAGCGTGTATGTATGCATTATTATTATTATTATTATTATTTTTGCAGGGGCTTTCGTGTAAAGATTAATCTAACCTGACATGTTTCGCTTACAATCACATTAATGATAAGACAGACTACGACATTGTGGACAGGGTACCTTTTATCCAACTTTCTCCCTCACATACATACAGGTCTGTTGTAACCGACCGTGGTCTCAAACCATGACCAACAGGAGTGCTCACACAATACAGAAGTGTATTTCTCCCAGTTAGTACAAGAGTGCTCTGTGGTCCCAAACTTTACCAACAGCGGGTGCCAAGACTCACCCTGAATTACTGCTCGTTGGTCACACGAACTGCTCAACCAAGCCACGCGCCTAGAGATATGTGGAACTCTTTCCCTTCATAGAGCACTCCCTTGTCCTTTATGGAGAAAATTTGGGACTTTTAAGTCCAGCATATAGTTGTGAAAGTACGGTAATGTGGAAGTCAATCAAATGAATGGCTGAAGGAAGGCGACTTCGGTAGAGTGGATCTTCGCCCAGTTGATCAATGCCGTAATCTTAATGGCAGCGCCTCCGAGGATGTGGTCAGTCACTGTAGAATAGAAAGAGAAACTTCCATTTCGTTCACCATCACCTAATTCCCAAGCGGAAGAAGAGGGGGCAGAAAAGAGAATAAAATACATAATAGCTAAATTCTGAAGTACGTAAATCAGTTAATCAAATGAAACGCTGCAGGAAGACAACTTCGGTGACATGATGTACATGAATTTTTGGTGACGAGATGAGTCGGCAAAATTGTTAGCGTGTGGTCCGTCAGACGTTCAAAATTTATGGCAGCCCTGACTATTGCACATGTAATCTGTCTTTCAAAAAATTGCAATACTGGTGCAACCTATACTTGTTTGGGCACACCCACCACCGGGACAGCACGCAGAGCACACTCACGGCGAATGCACCATTGCGCACACCGGCACAACAAAACACTGACACGCTTTCCTTTGACGGACCATGGCGTCATTGTCACTCGGTAGGCTACTGCTTTCTGATAATAGCAAGCTCTTACAAGTAAAAAAGACATGCTTGATAGGGTTTGTTCTTGTGGTACACTATTATAACAAGTCTATTACAAGTCTGTTGTTAAAACGTTTTTATCTGGTCTATTTCTGTTGCTTTAAGTGAAATGATGCTACAACAGCTGCCAAATGAAATTGTTTGGTTCTCAGCTTATTTTGGAGCAATGAGCATTGATTCCGTCGTTACCACTTTATCTGTTTGTAATGCATAATCCTGAGTAGTCAATCAGAAAGTCTTTGCTATTGGGTGGAGACCTTGTACAGTAATCGTACAAAAAATATGTTCAAAAAATAACCCGCGATAGGTGAAATCCGCGAAGTTGTCAGCTTTATTTGTTTTTTATTATTTTACAATGCATTTGATATGATGCATTGTTGTGGTTTGTTTGTGCGTGTAAATGGGAAGTTGTGGTGCTGCAGTGCCCTCCGAGTTGCTTCACTTTGAGACGTGTGCTCATATGTTGACAGAGGAGCGGTAAAAAAAGCCATCTATATTAACACACACTAGGTAAGTAGCATTAATTTGATTGTCTTGGGAATGAATTGACATTGTGATTTTTCGTTATTTTACATTGTCCGTAGCTAAGAATCTCGATGTGTATGTCAGGTTTCGCCTTGCGGCGATGAGGAGGTGGACCCAAGAAGCGAGGAAGCCGGGGTAGGTGAAACTTAAAGGGGATTTATTGAAGAGCTCAGCAGGGACAACAACGGGGCGTGGACAAAAAAACAACAAAGGCAACTAACCAAGACGGAACGGGCACAAGGACAAGGAACCAGAGAGCATGAACAGGGCCGGAAATAAACGCGGTCGTGGCAGTCCATGAAATGCGGCAACAAAGCGAGACACAGAGGCGAAAATGACCCGACACTGCGTTGTCGGTCTGGGAGGTTTAAATAGTCCGAGTCATTAGGGGAGCAGGTGCTTGATGAGGGTAACGGGGAACAGGTGCGTGGCTGGTGATGACGAGTGCTGAGGGGAAACGCTAACACAGCTGACAAAACAATAACAGAAGCACATGGCAGGAAGGAGGGAAGAAAACAATAACAAAAACATTGACATGCCCGACACGGGTCATGACAGTACCCCCCCTCAAGGGACGGATCCCAGACGTCCCAAAACAAACAAAAAAAACATTGTCCAAAAACGGGGGTGGGTGGAAGGGGGCCGGAAGGCGGGACCACGACCCGCAATCAAAAGACTAGTCAGGCGGGCGTCCGGGAGGCCAGACCAGCGAGTCCAGTTGTGGTCTTTCAGGCGGCCGACCGGGGGGCCAGACCAGCGAGTCCAGATGTGGCCATTCAGGCGGCCGGCCGGGGGGCCAGACCAGTGCGTCCCGATGGGGCCATTCAGGCGGACGTCGTCGCACCCCGCCGAGACAGGAACGTGGTGCGGCGGCTGGTCCTCGAACCCCGCCGGGACAGGAACGTGGAGCGGCGGCAGGTCATCGAACCCCGCCGAGACAGGAACGTGGAGCGGCGGCTGGTCCTCGAACCCCGCCGAGACAGGAACGTGGCATGGCGGCTGGTCCTCGAACCCTGCTGAGACAGGAAAGTGGAGCGGCGGCTGGTTGTCAAGCCCCGCCGAGACAGGAACGTGGAGTGGTGGCGGTTCGTCGGATGCCGCCGAGGCAAGGGCGGCAGGCGGCGGCTGGTCATCGTCCACCGCCGAGGCAGGAATCTGGAGCGGTAGTGGATCGTCGGACGCCGCCGACACGGAGGCGAGAAGTGGCGGTGGTTCATCTGGAACCGCCGGGGCAGAGGCGAGAGGCGGCGGCGTGTCGTCCTCCACCACCGGTGCAGGAGCTTGGGGCGACGACGGATCGTCGGGCGCCGCCGGGACAGGGAATAGGGGTGGCGGCGGGCCGGGCGCAGCGGGGACAGGGACTGGTAGCGGACGCAGGACGTGCTCCGCCCGAACAGGGACTTGTGGCGGTCGCAGGGCGTGCTCCGCCGGAACAGGGACTGGTGGCGGACGCAGAGCATGCTCCGCCGGAGCCAGGACTGGTGGCGGACGCAGAACGTGCTCCGCCAGAACAGGGACTTATGGCGGACGCGTGGCGTGCTCCGCCGGAACAGGGACTTGTGGCGGACGCAGGGCGTGCTCCGGCGGAACAGGGACTTGTGGCGGACGCAGAACGTGCTCCGCCGAAACGGGGACTTGTGGCGTGCGCAGGACGTGCTCCGCCAGAACAGGGACTTGTGGCGGACGCAGGACGTGCTCCGCCGGAACAGGGACTGGTGGCGGATGCAGGGCGTGCTCCGCCGGAACAGGGACTTGTGGCGGACGCAGGACGTGCTTCGCCGGAACAGGGACTGGTGGTGGAAGCAGGACGTGCTCCGCCGGAACAGGGACTTGAAGCGCTGGCGAGGCGCCGGAACGGGGGTCAGCAGCTCTCGGGAGGCCAGAGCGGGCCCCAGCAGCTCGGGGGGAACCGGGACGGGGCTTATCAGCTGGCGAGGAACCGGAACGGGACTCATCCGCTGGCGGGGAGCCGGGACGGGACTCAACAGCTGGGGAGGAGCCGGAACAGGGCTCAGCAGCTGGCGGGGAGCCGGGACGGGGCTCAGCAGCTGGCGGGGAGCCGGGACGGGACTCAGCAGCTGGCAGGGAGTCGGGACGGGACTCAACAGCTGGCGGGGAGCCGGGACAGGGCTCAGCAGCTGGTGGGGAGCCGGAACGGGGCTCAGCAGCTGGTGGGGAGCCGGAACGGGGCTCATCGGCTGTCGAGGAGCCGGGACGGGGCTCGGCAGCTGGGGAGGAGCCGGAACAGGGCTCAGCAGCTGGCGGGGAGCTGGGACGGGGCGCTTCGGCTGGCGGGGAGTCGGGACGGGACTCAACCGCTGGCGGGGAGCCGGAACAGGGTTCAGCAGCTGGCGGGGAGCCGGGACGGGGCTCAGCAGCTGTCAGGGAGCCGGGACGGGGCTCCGCAGCTGGCGGGGAGCCGAAAAGGGGCTCAGCAGCTGGGGAGGAGCCGGAACGGGGCTCAGCAGCTAGCGGGGAGCTGAGACGGGGCTCAGCAGCTGACGGTGAGCCCGGACGGGGCTCAGCAGCCGGCAGGGAGTCCGGATGGGACTCAGCAGCTGGCGAGGGGGCGACAGAGGGCCGGATGCAGCAGTCGGTCCGGGCACAGCCGAACCGGGGGCCCTGATCCCTATCAGCCTGCCGCCATAGGGAATCAGGGGAATGGGGAACACGAGGGACCACGGTTACAGGGGCTGGTGAACGCGAGCTAGGGGGTGCCAGGGGAACGTGAGCAGGTGCTGAAACCGATGGTGAACGAGGTACCGGGACTACAGGGGCTGGTGAACGTGCGCTACAAAACGTGGGTCGAACGAAAGGTGGTGCAGAAACAGACTGTGGACGAGGTACAGAAACAGACGGACGAGGTGAACTAAGTGAATCGGAAAAACGTGACTCAGGGTGTAAAAAGTGGGTGTTATGACGAGAGGTGGCAGATCCTTTACTTGGGCGCCGTCGTTGACCACCCCGCGGCGGTCCAGGATAGATGGCCAATCGGGTGCCCAAGTAAAGGTCTGATGGGTGTGATTCAGGGGTAGACTCAAAGGACTCGTAAGGAAACCGTGACAAAAACTGACTGGGAGAAGAAAACTCTTGAGAAAAATCAAAATCTGGGTCAAACTCGGAATCAGACAAATGAAAATAGGGGTCATCATCTAAATCTGAATTAACAAAAACATGGGGGGACAAAATGGTGTCGTAATCAAAGATGTTAACAAGAGACGAAGAAGAATGGGGAACTGGCTTGGCGGAACATATAGAACTTACACGAAGGGGTTGGTCGGCAGGCTGATGAGGGGCAGGCACCGGAGGCTGCACGGTCGGTGCAGCTGACGTGGAGGCTGCATGGGTTGCTGCAGCTGACGTGGAGGCGACGTGGGTTGCTGCTACTGACGTGGAGGCGACGTGGGGTGCTGCTGCTGACGTGGAGGATCAGTTGTAGACAAGATGAATCGAAGATAAAGATAAAGATGTGGAAATGGGGAAATTTGCAGTGTTACAGCAGCAAAGATATAGATCACACCGAGGTGGAGGCGTAATGTAGCCGTTAATGTATAACATTAGCAGGAGACATTCATAAAAAGCATGCAAATATACACAGTATATACGTACATACACAGATCCCTATGTATATACACACTTACATCCCACAACATATACAAGTGTAAGGAAACTGTCATGACCCGTGTCGGGCATGTCAGTGTTTTTGTTGTTATTTTCTTCCCTCCTTCCTGCCATGTGCTTTTTCTGTTTATTTTGTCAGCTGAGTGGGGGCGTTTTCCTCAGCACCCGCCCTCGCCAGCCACACACCTGCTTCCCGTCAATCATCACGCACCTGATTCCCATCTGCTCCCCTGATCACTCTGACTATTTAAGCCTCCCAGACCGACAACACAGTGTCGGGTCATTGCCGTACTTCACGGACTTCCACGACCGCGTTTGTTTCCTGCCATGTTCATGCTCTCAGCCCTGGTCTCCTGTCCCTGTCTGCTTAGTTCGTTCCCGTCTCGTTTTGTTCCTTGTCCTTCTGCCAGTTTAGTCACGTTTAGTTGGCCTTTGTTATTTTTCACCCTGCCACGTTGTTTGTCCCTGTTGATTCATTTAATAAATTCCCTTTAAGTTACCCTTTTCCCTGCTTCCTCGCATTTTGGGTCCTCCCCCTCCTCGCCGACCGGCGATCCCTGTCAGAAACACTCCTAATGTCTCGCCATGGTACAGAGGGGAAAAAAATAAAAATACTGCAATGATAAAAATACTGCAATGATAGAAAATACTGCAATGAAAAAGGTACTGTAATGGTAAAAGTACTGTAATGATAAAAAAATACTGCAATGATAAAAGTACTGTAATAGTAAAAGTACTGCAATGATAGAAAATACTGCAATGATAAAGGTACTGTAATGGTAAAAGATAAAGATAAAGATGTCCTTTATTAGTTCCACAATGGGGAAATTTGAAACTGCAATGATAAAAAAAAAAAAAATCAGTCCCATGTACAGTACTGTCGTTCACAAAACAGTACAATACACCACAGTGCTGGTCGTCGTAGAAGCGAAACAGCTTTTCACCATTCCCGTAGCGTTCTCATAGTTCAAGTAGATGTTATCCATTCGTTGTACTGAACAACATTGCTCGCTGTACTGGAATGTGAAACTTTTAATACAAGAAGACGAAAGAGTTCCTTTGGGTCCGTGTCAGTACTTGAATGAAAGTGAAAGCTGTGGATAAAATGATGTGCCGCCACGGACGAGTCAGAACGACCTTCAAATGCCCGCACTGATTAACGAAGCTTACGAGAAAAGTGAATTTCTGCCATTACAGGAGCGTTGTGTATACATAATTGATATGTGAATTATTTGTGAAACTACTATTACAATTTGTGTTTTTCTGTTGTTCTGTAGTTTTTACGGTGCAGAATGCTGAACATGCTTGTTCAGCGGTAAAAGATTATCGACACCCGTTTGAAACTCTCTGCGTCCTTATTTGAAATCCAAGGGGCCGCTACACAGAGCACAATACCACTGTAAAAAAAAATCTGCAAAGCCAGCGAAGCCACGATAGGTGAAGCGCGATATAGCGAGGGATTACTGTATGCCTATTTCTACCTAAAATGGACTAAAACCTTTTTGAGTTTTTGTCGACTAAATTTACGAGATCTAGACTAAAACTTTTTTTTTTACTTTCCGTCGACAAAAACTAGACCAAATCCTTTTGGAGTTTCCACTGACTAAAACTAGACTAAAACCTTTTTTGAGTTTTCATTGACTAAAACTAGACTAAAACTATCACAAATAGGAATGACTTAATCTGACGAAACCAAGTGAGCATTTTCGTCCAAAAGAGTAAGACAAAGACTAAATCTAAAATGGCTGCCAAAAACAACACTGTAAGGGCATACTCCCCCACCTTTCTTACGAGGGCGTGCAACATGTGAACTCCCGAAGTTTGGAGGCGTGCCCTCATTTAGCGGTAAAAACTGATTTCGTTTTAACTTGATCTCACAAAGACCAATCTAAACTAAAACTATTTGAGAAGTACTCCCATAAAGTATGTTTTTGGTGTGGGAGGAAACCAATCATGAAGAAATCCAAAAGAAACACACATAGGCTCGGGGATAAAAACTCCACACAGGAAGGCCGGAGCCAGAATCAAACCTGGCACCTCTGTACTGTGATGCCATCGTGCTAACCAGTCATCCACCGTACCGCCCTAAGAGACATGTTTTTTTTGTTGATTGTATTTCTTTGTTCCTTGTTTTGGTTGCTAGTATGCTGTTCAGTTGATGGGTGATAATTTTGATTCTGATGTAACACCATGACCATACATAATGTGTTGAGAAGTGACTTGCCTGCATCAGCGTTGTGTAATCAAGCACAAGTTAATGAGTCTGTTTGCACTGCTGTTCGAGTTTTCACAAAATCCCGCACTGCAACTGTGAGGCTGTGCGCCAGAGAGACTGACTGTACGTTTAGGATTAAAGAAGATGAGGACTTTAATGGATTTGTGGATGAGGACTGAAAAAAAAAATGTGAGTACATCGTTCAATGCTTCAGTAAAGTAATAATGAACTCTTTTTTGCTCCCACTGTCTTTTTATAAACATACACCAGCATGCCTGCTAGCTTATGCTTTAGTGTGCATGCATGCTAAACTAAGGTATGTTTTAACATGCCTGCACCCAATTATACGGTGTGCTCTATGTATGTGTTAAATACAGGAATAGCACCTGCAACTGAGACTGTGACCTTTAATACGGTGCGCCCTATGGTCGTGAACATATGGTAAGTAAAAAGCCAGACTGGAATTTGCAAAAATGCATGGTTAACATAAGCCACAAAGCTTCTGGAAGAATGATCTATGGACAGAAGACATAAAATTTGAACTTTTTGGCAAGGTAACCAGTTCAATGTTCTCAGATGAATGAAAAAATGAAACTGCTCCTACTGTGAAACTTGGATGTGGCTCTGCATGTTGGGTTGGGCCATCTGGAACAACAGCAGAGCTATGCCAGGATGCTCTTTGTGGACTACAGCTCGGCATTCAACACAATCATACCAGACATCCTCATCTCCAAACTGGACATTCTCTGCCTCCCTGCCCTCACACGCATCTGGATTAAGGACTTTCTGACCAACAGAGCCCAGACTGTGTTGCTCGGCCCCTACACGTCCTCCACCCGAACGCTGAGCACCGGGTCCCCTCAAGGATGCGTGCTGAGCCCTCTCCTATACGCCCTCTACACCTATGACTGCAGCCCGGCCCACGGTAACAACACCGTCGTCAAATTTGCCGACGACACGACAGTGGTCGATCTGATCTTGAAAGGGGACGAGGCAGCCTACAGGGAGGAGGTCCAGCGACTAACGGCTTGGTGTGAGGACAACAGACTGCAACTCAACATTGCAAAAACAAAGGAGATCGTCGTCGACTTCAGGAGGAACAAGACGGGACCGCCCCCCCTCTGCATCGAAGGCGTGTGTGTGGAGAGGGTCCACACGTTCAAGTTCCTGGGAGTACAGATCTCCGATGACCTCTCCTGGACACACAACACACCACAGCAGTGGTAAAGAAGGTCCACCAGCGTCTGCACTTCCTGAGGGTCCTCAGGAAATTCAACCTGGACAAGAAGCTGCTGCTGGCCTTCTACCACTCGTCCATTGAGAGCCTGCTGACCTACTGTGTCTCCACCTGGTACAGCAGCTGCACTGAGGCAGACCGAGTGAGGCTCCGGAGGACAACGGCGCAGAGGATTATAGGCTGCCCTCTCCCTTCCCTGTCGGACATCTACACCACCCGGTGCCTCAGCAGCGCTTTCAATATCGTCAAAGACAATACTCAGCCGAACTCACACCTGTTTGACCTGTTGCCCTCTGGCAGGCTCTACAGGTGCATCAAATCAAAGACTAATAGACTGAAAAACATTTTCTTTCCGAGAGCCATCACCATTCTGAACTCTCACACACACACACGACCACCCTTACCTTGCAGAACAGCGACGTAATGTGTTTTATTTATCCAATTTCGTATTATTTTCCATCACATTATTTATTCTCATATTTATCTAATTTATATATTTGATTAAATTATTGTTGTATTGCACTGGACAGGGGAGCTCTCTATTCTCGTTGCACACTGTACAATGACAATAAAGGGATTTCTGATTCTGATTCTGGTTATGTTATTCTGGGTTGATTTTGCTGTGGGGCTGGCGTGGCTCAGTGGGAGAGTGGTCGTTTCCCAAACTAAAGGTTTTGGTTTCAATCCCCTGCAATTGGCACCATGTCTAAGTATCTTTGAGCAAGATGCTGAATCCCCAGTTGCTCCTGATGGTATGTCATCAGTGGGTAGATGAGGTAATAGTGTGAAGCGCTTTGAGTACCGTTGGTAGAAAAGCGCTATACAAGTGAAAGCCCATTGACCATTTGCTTCATCTGCCTCACAATGTCTTAAATGGTACAATGAAATCTCAAGACTATCAAGGATAAAACAAGTAATGACAAAGAGCAAAATATTTCACTCTTCTGAAGTGGCCTTCTATGTGTCCTGATATAAATCCTGTTGGACATCTGTGGATAGACCTGAAACATCATGTGGAGAAAATGCCCTTCAAATATGAGACAATAGGGGCATTTTTCTCATGAAGAGTGGGTCATAATACTTTATGAGAGGTGAAAAATTCTCACTGAATGTGACAAATTGTTTCATTGGAATGATTGACTCAAAGGGTTGTGCAGCAAAATATTAAGTTAAGGGTCGCGTCATTTTTCGGGAGTGTTTTTTTTTCTCTTTGACCACTGTAGGTTTTTAACAGGCGTTAGTTACCAACAATTCTGTCCAGTTGTGTACATCATGGATGTGGAAAAAAATGAAACGTCAAATAAAAGGCTAGTTTTGGAACATCAGTTTTGTTATAAACTTGACACTGAGAAAAAGTTTGTTGGCTTTACTCTTGAAATTAACCAGAGTTTAAATCTAATTACCGTAACTACTACATGGGATTTGAAATCCATTCTGTTGTCTATGTAATTCAAAGTTTGGCCTGATGCTGATGCAAGACTTCCATAAGGCCATCAGCCTGGATGAGGACCTTGTGACTGGAGACCTGGGTGATGGCATGACAGTCAGAACAACATCTTTCTCAACCTGGAAAAAGAGCAAAACCTCCATTGAAACAAGTGTGCCCATCTCACCTGATGCAGATGAGTACAGACGAAGCCAGGCAAGGGAAGCAGCCCGTATACCCAGATTAATGACTGGGTTCTGGGACAAAATGACCATCTGGAAGATGCCACTCATTGGTAATGGTAATTCAAGAATATTTTTTACAGCAGTTTTTAAGACCCTGTTGTGAAATATGCTATATAAATAAAGTTTAATTGTATTTTTTGTATTGAACAAACCAAAAACAGAAGCAGACGGAAAGACGGTCTAACTTATGGCCCAACTAAACCTTATTATATTACACAGACATAACATCAGAGCTGGGCACTCTGTCCCGGGGGTGGAACGGTCCGGCCCAACGCCCATTTTTGGGGTGGCGGGGAGTGACAAATGTTAAAGAAAGGTTATATTAACAATGGCCTGAGGTGGATTTCAGTCCGGAACACGACTCGGCCCTCGTGCGTGTGATGAACCTACTCGCGAAATGGGCATATGACAAAAATTGCCTCAAAACGCGTCAAAAGCGCCTCCAACTGTTTGTATATGAAGAGACGTGAGCGTGCCTGTATTTCCTTATTCTGACATCACGTAACCTGCGCCTCCTACCTGCTACTGGGGCATACCATTAGAAGAGGGGGGAGACTAATCAGAAGAAAGAGACGAAAAAGACCATACATAATAAGCCCCTAATAAGGTAAGCGGATTTGAATTGTGAGTTAGCCAGCTAACAATGTTTAAATAATCCTCTGCCGTTAACATTTTTCCCTCTGCGTTGTCATGCACACACTTTTTTGGGGGGCGTCAGGGGCTGAAAATATTTTTGAATAAGGCTGGAGGGTCACTACTGAGATTGCGGTTGGAGGGCAGGGGACTGACCATAAAGAAAGGGTCAAGTGCCCTGTTCTGCATAACATAAAAAAATAGGGGACCAACAATAAAATTGTTATTCACGTTTTAATTAGAAATATTTAAATACTAAAATATATTTGTTTTTGTTGGCAAATAGACGTGGACGGGAAACCTCAAACCTCTTCATTTTTATGTTGGTGTCAGGTTTTGAGTGGAAGAGGAACCAAATGCAGGGAAGCCAGACAGGAGTACCTCAAAAGTGTATTTCAATGTAAACAAAAAGGCAAACAAGGCGCTGGGAAAAACTCAAATCTCAAAGTACAAAGCAAGATGGATAAAGTGACGAACTAAGAAAGTAGCAAAATAACTGGCCATGACGAAACACGCTGAGGAACGGAGGACAGACACTAGACAGGAGACATTGACAACTGACATGAACAACAACGAACCGACAAGAACTGAAAACAAAAGGAACTAAATACAAACAAATTAACGAGACAAAAAGGAAAACCTGGACAAGACACAAAGGGTTAGAGGGAGCTGATTGGTTAACACTAGAGCTTGGGACAGAGGTGGAAATATGGGCAGATATTTGTGCCACTAGAAACTGAATATTTGAATTGAAAACTGAATATTTGAATTAAAAACTGGATATTTGAATTGAAAACTGAATTATTGAATTACAAACTGAATTATTGAATAACAACAATTGTATAATTATTGTTTAATTTTAATGAGAATTTTCCATTTACAATTCATGGAATTCAATAATTCAGTTTTCAATTCAATAATTCAGTATAAAATTCAAATATTCAGTTTTTAATTCAAATATTCCGTTTTCAATTCAAATATTCAGTTTCTAGTGGCACAAATACCAGGCCACTGTGCCTCTAGGATGAGCAATGGATTCCAGATACATAGATCTTCTTGTCGGCCAATCAGCACCTTCGTTTTGAAGGTCGTAAACTATCATGAGTATTGCCAGCCGCCATCTACAACCATGTGTTACTTTGATTGTGCTTTTGCAGGACCGAAAGAGACCTCTAGAGGGCGCCAAACATCGAACACTTGCAAAGCTGGTTGCTGATTAGTTTACTGCAAATTTACCTGGCGTAGCTTATATTTTATATTTTATATTCCATGCAATGGCGGCTGGCAATACTAATGAAAAACTTAACGGCCTTAAAAACGAAGGTGCTGTTTTATGGGCTGATATTTGTGCCAGATTAATTTTGGATATATATATATATATATATATAATATATATATATATATATATATATAATATATATATATAATATATATATATAATATATATATATATATATATATATAATATATAATATATATACCAGCCTGCAAATTGTCGTTTATTAGTTATCGTTCTAGAATTTGGAAACCTCATGTGGTGGAGTTGCGGCAGAAGTGACGTTATGCGGCTGAAAATCCGGCCTGCGGAAGACACACCCTGAGAATTTGGACACAGCCTTAGTTTCAAGAAAACTCCCTTTATACCCAAGATGGCTGTGTTAAGTAATGTATAGTATGTGAAATACAATACAATATACAATATAACTTTATAAAGCACAGAACAGAAATAAACCTGACTTTAAAATTAAATGCTGGATTTCAGGTACTACACAGCTCTAAAGCTAAGCTATACTACCTCTCACTCGCGAACTTAAAAACAGAGAAAACATTACTCTCACTCATGATGTCACAATCGCCTGCATCTTTCGTCATATCACCCTTAAAGCAAATTTTTGCAAATTTGCATCTAATCCTTTCCTCTTGGTTGAAGTGCAAATACTAAGAGAATTGTTTCGTAATGTGTGCAATTCCATTGCGTCGCATTGTCAAATGTCAGGATAACTTTTAATGTAAAATTACATCTTTTGACTATCCAGCTGGCTCATTTGCTGACATGACCAAAGAAGAGTTAAGGGACAAAATACTGGAATCTTGTGAGGTAAGAAAGAAATCACTGAGAAATATACACCTTTGGGACTGACGGTTCCCCTGTGTTTGACAGGTAATCGATGTGTTAACATGCGAGTTGGAAGTGGCACATCGTTACCTAGAAGGCAAATTTGAAGCGCTGAAGATCCTACAGGGAAAGGTAGTACAATTCTTACATACACTCTAGTCCAAATGTAAATGATATTTTTCTTTGATTTCCTTACAAAGTAAAATTTTGATCAAAATAACAGTCAGCAACATGTTTAGCTCATGAACTATTAGACTAATTATTCTATTTTATTTTTATATTTATATCTGAATGACCTCCCTCTGCTGGCATGTTATCGTGGTGGAGGAGTTTGTGTGACCAAGGGATCCTAGGAGCTAAGATGCCTGGGGCTCTATTTCCCTGGAAGGGTCATCAATGGCAAACAGGTCCTAGTTGAGGGACCAGACAAAGCATGGCTCAAATAACTTGACACCATTCTCCCTCACCCAAACACAAGTCACTGGCGTCCCCTTTTGGAGATAGGCCTGGAGGTGGGGCCCGAAGGCAAATGCCTGGTGGCCGGGCCTGCACTCATGGGGCAGTGTCAGTCCCCCTTCTCATGGGCTCACTGCATGTGAGAGGGCCCATAATGGCGATGTGAAATGTGAGTAGCCAAAGGCAGGGACCATGTAGGTACAATCCTCAGCTACAGAAGCCCAAGGCTCAAGGGAAATGGAATGTCACCTCTCTGACAGGGAAGGAGCCCAAGCTGGTGCGAGAGTTGAGAAGTTCCGATTAGACATAGTAGCGCTTCCTCGACACATAGCTTGGACTCTGGTACAAGTCCTCTTGAGACGAGTTGAACTCTCTTCCACTGTGGAGGTGCCCACGGAGAGAGGCATTGAGCTCATGTGGACATATGTATTGCGCCGTTGCTCGTTGCCTGTACATTGGAATTCATGCCGGTGGACTGGGGTTTTTGTGGGGGACTTCAATTCTCACGTGGTCATTGACAGTGAGACCTTGAATGATATGACTGGGAGGAATGTACTCCCCGATCTCAAATCACATGTTCTTATCTTTGACTTCTGTGTTAGTCATGGATTGTCCATAGTAAACATCACATTCAAACATAAGGCTGTTCTTTTGTACATTTGGCACCAGGACACCCTAAACTGCTGTTCGATAATCAGCTTTATAATCAGTCATTAGCAGGGTCCTCAAAGGTGCATGAGATTTCATCCAACCTGTCTACATGTGTTTTGTGGACTTAGAGAAGGTGTTCAACCATGTCGGGGAGTTCTGTGGTGTGTGCTTGGGGAGTACAGGGTATCAAGCCCAATAATACAGGATGTTCAGACCCTATTCAGCCGAGTTTGGTCTGCATTGTCGGCCGTAAGTCAGATTTGTTTCCAGTGAGGGGTGGACTCCTACAAGGCTGGCCTTTTTCACCAATTCTGTTCATAACTTATGGACAGAATTCCTAGGCGCAGCCACGGCAAAGAGCGGGTCTGGTTTGGTGGCTTCAATATTGCATCTTTGCCTTTTGCAGATGATGTGGTACTGTTGGCTTCTTCAAGCCGTGATCTACAACTCTCACTTGAGTGGTTTGCCGCAGAGTGTGAAGCGGTTGGCATGAAGAGCAGCACCTCCAAATCTGAGACCATGGTCCTCAGTCGGAAAAGGGTCGAGTGCCCTCTCCAGGTTGGGGACGAGATACTTCCACAAGTGGAGGAGTTAAAGTATCTTGTTCACGAGTGATGGTAGGATGGAGCGTGAGATCTGTCTATCGGTCTATTGTGGTGAAGTAGGAGCTAACCTGAAAGGCAAAGCTCTCGTATTACCGGCCGAGCTATGTTCCTACAAACACCTATGGTCACGCTGTGGGTTGTGACCGAAAGAACAAGATCTTAGATACAAGTGGCCGAAATTAGTTTTGTCCGCATGATGTGTTATCCCTCCGTTAGAGATAGGGCAAAAGCTCAGTCATCCGACCAGGACTCAGAGTCGAGCTGCTGCTCCTCCACGTTGAGGAGCCAGATGAGGAGGCTCGGGCATCTGATTAGGATGCCTCCTGGACGCCTCCCTGGTTTGGTGTTCCGGGCATGTCCCACTGACAGGAGGCCCCGAGGATGACCCAGGATATGTGAGAGAGTCTATGTCTCCCATTTGGTCTGGTAACGCCTGGGCATCCCTCCAGAAGAGCTAGAAGACGTGGTTGGTGAGAGGAAATTCTGGGCTTCCCTGCTGAAGCTGCTGCCTCTGCGACCATACCCCGGATTAGCGGCAGATAAATGGTTGGATGAATGGAGATGAATGGAAAACAAAGCCGTGGTGGTTATATTTTTTAACGGAGAAGTATGTTATTATATACGTTGCCATTGCTCTTTGCACGTGTCTTTTTTTTTTTGACGCTTTCATGTTTTGATATATAGGTCTGGTGAGTGTAACCTGAGCGTCCACACTGCAGGTGTATTTGATACATAATTGATTTATATCAACATTTTAAACAGGCCTACGACAGATTTGAAGAAATCTGAATTGTTGTGTTCACATAAAATCTAAAAAAAATAAAAATGATTGCCCTGCAGTGTGTGTATGAAGTGCGGGCTAATGGCTGTAGCTTCTTCTTGAAAAATGGATCATGTCGACCGAATGATCCCTTTAACCCTTGTGCGACTTTCTCCATTTTTTTTGGGCCTTTTATTGGCTTTTATGTATTTACATGAAAGAGAAAGCATTGAAAATAAAACACTCCATGGAGCTGAAATATCACACAGGTGTTAAAAATAGGTCAAAGTTCTAAATGACAAAAAGCAGGAATTTTAGAATATTGCAGTTGGGAAATGGATAATAAAATGTAAAAACATCAAATGTAATTAGTGCTTGTAATTTATGTCCCACTGACTCCCATTATAACTTACAATTTTTTATTTTTTTTGCCGTGGAGTTATTATTTATTTGGCCAAATATCAGCTGTTATCTCAAGGCCCTTTACATAATAGAGCCGTGCTAGGATAAAATGCAGAGATTCCGTGTGTGGGCAGTTGGATACACCCTGGACTGGTCGCAGTCACCACATGGCACATATAGACAAACAACCATTCACATTGACACCTATGGACACTTTAGTCTTCAGTAAACCAGACATGCATTATTTTGGTATGTGGGAGAAAGATACTCAAGTGAAAATTAGGAGAACATGCATACTGAACATAGGAAAGGCTGGGACCACAAACCTCATAACTGTGACGTAATGACCACAAATCTATCATGTTTCCACGATCAACATCATCACAGTGAAATAAATAAACTGATTTTTCATTGACTATTGGATACATATTTGATGATGGCTGCTTGCAGGCTAGACATAATCTTCTTCTTCTTTTCCTTTCGGCTTTTCCCTTCAGGGGTCGCCACAGCGAATCAGTTGCATCCATCTAACCCTGTCCTCTGCATCCTCTGCTCTCACTTCAACTACTTTCATGTCCTCTTTAACTACATCCATAAACCTCCTCTTTGGTCTTCCTCTAGACCTCTTGCCTGGCACTTGGAAACTCAGCATCCTTCTGCCAATATACTCACTACTTCTTCTCTGGACATGTCTAAACAATCTCAGTCTGGCCTCTCTGACTTCATCTCCAAAGCCCCTAACCTGTGCTGTCCCTCTGATGTACTCATTCCTGATCTTATCCATCTTGGTCACACCCAAAGAGACCCTCAGCATCTTCATCTCTGCCAAGTCCTGCTCTGCCTCCTGTCTTTTCTCCAGTGGCACTGTCTCCAGACCAGACAATCGCTGGTCTCACCACAGTTTTATAAATCTTTTCTTTCATTTTAGCTGAAACTCTTCTATCGCACATCACACCTGACACCTTTCTCTAAAGATAAAGATAAAGATGGTCCCAGAATGGGGAAATTTGATATAGATCGCACAGAGGCGGCATCAGACATTCATAAAAAGCATACAAATATACACAGTATAAACGTATATATACAAGTGTAAGGAAACTCTCCTAATGCCTGTCCATGGTACAGAGGGGAAATGAATAAAAACGCTACAATGATAAAAAATACTGAATGATTGAAAATACTGCAATGATAAAAATACTGCAATGATAAAAGTACTGTAATGATAGAAAAATACTGCAATGATAGAAAATTCTGCAATGATAAAAGTACTGTAATGAAAAAATATACTGAATTGATCAAATATACTGCAATGATAAAAGTACTGTAGTGGTAAAACTACTGCAATGATAAAAAAAAAATACTGCAATGATAAAAGTACTGTAATAGTGAAAGTACTGCAATGATAGAAAAACTGCAGTGATAAAAGTACTGTAATACCCGTTCCAGCCAGCCTGCACACGCTTCTTCACTTCTTTTCTACACTCTCCATTGCTCTGGACTGTTGACCCTAGATACGTAAACTCCTCCACCTTCTTGGTCTCTTCTCCCTGTAAGCTCACTCTTCCTCTTGGGTCCCTCTCATTTACACACAGATACTCTGTCTTTCTAAGGTTAATCTTTATTTCCCTCATTTCCAGGGCAAACCTCCATGCCTCCAGCTTCTCCTCCACCTGTTCCCTGCTCTCACTACATATCACAATGTCATCGGCAAACATCATGGTCCATCGAGATTCCTGTCTAACCTCGTCTGTCATCCAGTCCATGACCATAGCGAACAAGAAGGGACTCAAAGCTGATCCCTGATGTAGTCCCACCGCCACCTTGAACTCCTCTGTCACACCTCCAGCACATCTCACTACTGTCTTACAGTCCTAATACATGTCCTGCACCACTTGAACATACTTTTCTGCAAGGATATAACCAAGTTCACAAAATCAACTTGATTATTATACAATTGTATGTCATATACCCGAGTATCGTTCTTCCCTCCTCAAGCCAACCCTCCCCCGAGCCAAACACCAGACATTGCACCAAAGTAGTCACCGCACACACACATCAACACATCCAAGAACACACATACACATATATGGTAAGGGATAAAACAAAAATTGACGAAAAAAATAATAATAAAAGAAAGGAGGTGAAAAAAAAGGTTAA
>NC_142391.1:45376172-45383174 GCF_059441095.1 Idiotropiscis lumnitzeri | reverse complement strand
TCTTCGCCATACCACTGGTGGAGGTTTTTTGGGGATGGGAGCACGTCATTGGTAGCTCTGATGATGAAGCTGATGTTGCTAGCTTCCATTTCCCAGAGATCCCTCCAGCCAAGCTTTCTTTTCTCCAGGCCTTCCCACCTCATCCACTGTCCCTGCTTGGCAAGCAAGGCAGCCTTTGCAGACCTTTCAGCCTCTTCCTGGCGGCGCACCTCCTCCACGACCATTTTTTTCTCTCTGCGGTTGAGGCCTTACACCAAGTTGATTTGCTTGCTGTAAGGCCAAAGCCTCCTCTTCCCCTCTGGACGTGTCCCACATTATCGCTGTGCCTCAGGGCTGCTGTGGCATGCTGCACTGCACTGGATGGTGTCCATTTCCGTCCAGTTGACAGGGGTGGTGCCGTTTCACTGATGGTCCGGTCTCTGGAGTCCGTCAGCGTCATCTGTAGTCTCACTTCAGAGCACTTGTATTCTTCAGTGAGACTTGTGATGGGCAGTTCGAGGACTCCTTTGCCATAGAGGCTGATGTTATTCAGACAGCGTGGGACACCAAGCCACTGTTTCACATATACTGTGATGGCTCGCTCCATCTTCTCCACAGTTGTTAGTGGGACCTCGTAGACAGTGAGTGGCCACATCACCCGAGGGAGAAGCCCAAATTGCAGACACCAGAGCTTGAGCTTCCCTGGTAGTGGAGTCTTGTTGATGTTGTTCAGGCCGTTGATGATATCCTGTCTTAGCTGCTGCACCTGGTCTTTATCCTTAAGACTTGAGTCATACCATCTGCCCAGGCTTTTGACAGGTTGTTCTGCCACCATTGGTATTGGTTCGTCACCAATGCAGAACTTCACGTCTTTTAGCTCTCCCTTGATTATCGAGATGCTACGTGACTTGTTCGGCTTGATTTTCATCCGGGCCCAGCTGATGTTTTCCTGCAGCTTACCAAGTAGCCGCCTGGTGCAAACTGCAGTGGTGGTCAGAGTGGTCATGTCGTCCATATATGCTCGGACGGGTGGAAGGCGGATCCCGTTCCTGGTTCGCTCACCCCCCGCCACCCATTTTGAGGCCCTGATGATGACCTCCATGGCCATTGTAAAGGCCAGGGGTGAGATCGCGCAACCTGCCATGATGCCTACTTCTACTTGCTGCCATGATGTTTTGAAGTCGGGTGTTGTGAAGCACAGCTGCAGGTCTTCGAAGTAGGAT
Organism: Idiotropiscis lumnitzeri; assembly: GCF_059441095.1. NCBI lineage: Eukaryota > Metazoa > Chordata > Actinopteri > Syngnathiformes > Syngnathidae > Idiotropiscis > Idiotropiscis lumnitzeri. The sequence continues at coordinate 45,381,972 of NC_142391.1, read as the reverse complement.
TTTACCAAGGTAGTGATGGATGTTGGAACGCGGAAGAAGTTGAAGGACTCCCAGAGAAGGCTATGCGGAACTGAACCAAAGGCATTGGCTAGGTCGAGAAAGATGACATGAAGATCCCCTTTGTTCTTCTTCGCTGCTTGAATCTGATGCCAGATCATACTGGTGTGCTCCAAGCAGCCAGAGAATCCAGAAATTCCAGCCTTCTGTACGGATGTGTCAATGTACTCGTTCTTCTCCAGGTTGGTGGACAGCCTTTGTGCCAAGACGCTGAAAAAGATTTTCCCTTCAACGTTGAGAAGGCTGATTGGCCGAAATTGACTGATATCTGCCGCGTCCTTCTCTTTTGGAATTAGTACACCTCCAGCCCTTCGCCATGCCTTTGGTATTATCCCCTTCTGCCAGACGATTCTCATTAGCCTCCAAAGATAGCATAGGACATCTGGTGAGTTCTTGTAGAGCTTATGTGGCACTCCATTTGGTCCTGGTGCAGATCCTGATCTTGCACGCCGCACCATGTTCTCCACTTATTTCCATTTTGGAGGGCCGGTCTCGATGTTGACCTCTGGTGGTCGAATGGGGGGGATATCATGTGGGATGGCTAGCTGTTCATGCCTTTTCGTGTCTTGGTAGACCTTTTCCAGGTGCTCTTCAAGTTCCTTCTTTGAAGTTTTCAGGAAACCGCTTTTGTCCTTAGCGAAGAGATCTTTGACAAACTTGAAGGGATTTTTATAGAACCGGGTTCTTGTGTGTTCCTCCTTCCTGCGAAGTTTCCTCAAGTTCTCTGCTCTTCGTAAGGTTTTCAACCGGAGCTTGATGTCCCCCTGGAGCAGCATGAGACCTTCTCTCTCTGGATCAGAAGCTTTTCTCCACTGTTTCCGCAGGTCCCTTCTTTCCCTGATCAGTCTCTCTATCTCTTGCTGCCTCCTAGGTTTGGTTGGTTTTCCAGCTGTTCACTCCAAAGCGCTCCTCTCCATAGTGGTGGTAGATGTCACCGATGCGTTCCAGCTTTTTCTCTGCAGTGCCCACTTGTTGCTCCAAGATTTTCACCAGGTCGTTATTGACGGTTTCCCACTCTCTCTTCTCAATAGTTTTGGGCCACTTCACACTCGGTCTGTGCCCTTTGATCTTGTTCTCTTTGGGAGGTCTCTGTGGCTGGGTGGGTTCTATTCCTGCAGTTCTGTGTTTATAATACCCTCCTCAGTGACAGGGCTGCTGATGCTCTGCGAACCTTGGGTTTTTTCCCGTCGCTGTGCTTCACTCGACTGATTTGACGCATTACTTCGTAAGAAGTATTGGTCAATGCGAGGCCCTTGACTCTGCTTTCCCAAACACCGCTTCTTTCCTTGGTGGATCTTCAACCCTGTAACTGATGTTACTTTTGCCCAGCCACAGGTGCAGACCTGAAGTGAGTGTCCTGCTGCCATTGTCTCATGCACCGTGTTCTTGCTCGTAGTCATGTTCGTTCCTAGGTCTGTAACCGTGTGGTCAGTCATTGAGCCATCTTGCGCCCCCGCTCTCGCAGGCTCTAGGGGTGTCATTCTTTGTAGACTTTCTGTAGCACTTGGCGGGTGTCTCCAACAAACTGAACACAGTGTCAGAGACTGCCAGCATGGGTAGCTAGCCCATGTCAGCCCCAGTGGGGTCTATTCCCTCCTGTCAGCAGTCTCTCCAGGCTGTCACACAGACTTTCCGATGTTGTCAGCTGTCCTTTCACAGCAGTCACTGGACTAGTCCAGATACTCAGAATCATAAAAACACTGGACGTGATGGTAAACTGTCCATTGTGCCGATAGATGGTATTCTCATGAGGTTAGGCTTGCTGTTGAGAGTGGCATGGGGGTTGTGTCTCATAGTTGGAATGTGAAAGATGTCAATTTGGGAAACATCGTCAGTAGTGTTCCATCAAATCACTGGGTGTTTGGGCCTTTATCACTAGACACCCTCATCGATGGTGGCCACATATATATATTTATATATACATACACATATATATATATACACATATATATATATATATATATATATATATACATAGAAACACATATATATATATATATATACACACGTATATAAAGATAAAGATAAAGATGTCCTTTATTAGTCCCACAATGGGGAAATTTGAAGTGTTACAGCAGCAAAGATATAGATCACACAGAGTCGGCGGCGTAATGTAGCCGTTAATGTGTAACATTAGCAGCAGACATTCATAAAAAGCATGCAAATATACACAGTATAAACGTATCTAAGTGTAAGGAAACACTCCTAATGCCTGTCCATTATACAGAGGGGGAAACACTGTAATGATAAAAACTACTGAATGATTGAAAATACTGCAATGATAAAGATATTACACTGATAAAAGTACTGTAATGGTGAGAGTACTGAAATGACAGGAAAGTACTGCAATGATAGAAAATACTGCAATGATAAAAGTACTGTAATGGTAAAAGTACTGCAATGATAAAATATACTGCAATGATAAAAGTACTATAATGGTAGAAGTACTGCAACGATGGAAAAATACTGCAATGATGAAGTATTGTAATAGTAAAAGTACCGCAATGATAGGAAATACCGTAATTATAAAAGTACTGCAATGATAAAAGTACTGTAATAGTGAACATCCTGCAGTGGTAGAAATACTACAGTGATAGAAGTATTGTAATAAGAATACTGTAATGGTAAACAAAATACATCATTGGTCGATGTTTAAGTACACCCTTGGCTGAAAGTAAAGTAGTAGTGTATATTGCATTCTAGGACTGCACAATTGCACTAATGCCCTCCTGTCTGTAGGCCTGACCCAATGTTCTTGTTAAAAAGTCTGACAGCAATCGGCAGGAAGGAGCGGCGAAATCTCTCTTTGGTACAGCGAGGGTGTAAATGTCTGTCACTGAAGGAGGTGTAAAGTGTTCTCAGAGTGTCATTGAATGGGTGGGCTGGTTTGTCCAGCATTGATGACAGTTTTGCTGTCATCCTCCTGCCCCCCACTGAGTCCACAGAGTCCAGGGAGCAGCCCAGGACAGAGCTGGCCCTCCTCACCAGTTTGTCCAGTCTCTTTTTGTCTCGGCCCGAGATGCCTCCTGCCCAGGAGACCACTCCATAGAAGATGACTGATGAAACCACCGAGTCATAGAAGTTCCTGAGGAGTGTTCCCCGAACGCCAAAGGACCTCAGCCGCCTGAGTAGGAAGAGTCTGCTCTGACCCTTCCTATAGAGAGCGTCTGTGTTGTCGCTCCAGTCCAGTTTATTGTTCAGATGAACACCCAGGTACTTGTAAGTTGAGACCCTCTCAACGTCTGTTCCCTGGATATTCACTGGTGCAGGTGGAGAGTGCCGACGCTTGCGGAAATCCACCACCAGCTCTTTGGATTTCCCAGCGTTGATTTGGAGGCGGTTCTGCTGACACCAGTCCACGAACCCCTGCGTAACCCCTCTGTACTCCCGATCGTCATCGTCAGTGATGAGGCCGACAATCGCAGAGTCATCAGAGAACTTCTGCAGGTGACAGGTTGTGGAATTGTATTTGTAGTCCGAGGTGTAGAGGGTGAACAGGAAGGGAGCCAGCACAGTTCCCTGCGGCGCTCCCGTGCTGCAGAGGAGCACGTCAGACACACAGTCCTGTGTTCTCACGTACTGTGGCCGGTTTGTGAGGTAGTTGTGAATCCATGTGATGAGGTGGTGGGCCACTCCCACCTGCTCCAGCTTGTCTCCCAATAAGGCGGGCTGGATGGTGTTGAAAGCACTTGAGAAATCAAAGAACATGATCCTCACCGTGCCCGCCGCCTTCTCCAGGTGGAAGAGTGAAGTGTGGAGCAGGTAGATGATGGCATCATCCACACTGATGCCAGGCTGGTATGCAAACTGGAGTGGGTCCATTGAGGAGCTGACCAGGGGGCGCAGATGGACGAGGACCAGTCTCTCCAGGGTCTTCATCAGATGAGACGTCAGCGCCACTGGTCTGAAGTTGTTGAGCTCCTTCGGATGGGGTGTCTTTGGAACCGGAACCAGGCAGGATGTTTTCCACAGCTGGGGGACTCTGCCCAGCTTCAGGCTCAGGTTGAACATGTGCTGGACGATTCCACACAGCTGGTCTGCGCAGGATTTGAGGAGCTGGGTGCTAATCCCATCTGGGCCTGCTGCCTTCCTCACCTTCATCTTCCTCAGCTGGTTCTTCACCTGAGATGTTGTGAGGAACAAGGCTGAGCAGGAGGAACTGGTGGTTGTCTTGATGAGGCTGGGAATTGAAGCCTGTGGAGAGAGAGAGGGGAGAAAGAGGGGGAGAGAGGATCTCGTTCGCAGTGGCAGGAGGGGTTGGTGTGGGCTGCAGCAGGGGAGCCTGAGCAGGGTCAGGCATTTGATCAAACCTATTGAAAAATAGGTTCAACTCATTTGCCCACTGAAGCCCCCCCCCTTCTGGGTCTTACCTGGTTGTCCGTGGCCTGAGATGGTCTTCAGGCCCCTCCAGACATCCCTGGCATTGTTCGCCTGCAATTGTTCCTCCATCCGCATCCTGTAGGACTTTTTCCCCTGTCGGAACCTCCTTCTCAGCTGACGCTGCACTCTCTTCAGCTCGCCCTTGTCGCCTGACACAAAAGCCCTCTTTTTCTCCTTCAGGAGAGCTTTAATGTCCGGTGTGATCCAGGGTTTGTTGTTGGAGAAACATCTTACAGTCCTGGTGGGAATGGTGTTCTCCATGCAGAAGTTAATATTGTCTGTAATTGTGTCTGTTAGACCATGAATGTCCTCACCGTGAGCTTCACCGAATACCTCCCACACAGTTGTGTTGAAACAGTCCTTTCAGGCCTCCTCGGCTTCTCCGGACCATCGCTGAACTGTGCGTGTCACAGCTGGCTGCCTGCGGACCAGAGGTTTGTACACAGGCAGGAGAGCAACCAAGTTGTGGTCAGCTTTGCCCAACGGGGGGAGGGGCAGTGATGTGTACGCCTCCTTGGTGTTGGCATAGAAAAGGTCCAATATTTTATTGTCTCTGGTGTGGCAGGTTACATATTGTGTGAATGAAGGCAGAGAGGAGGGAGGAGAAGCATGATTGAAGTCACCAGAGATAAGGAGCAGGGCATTTGGGTGCTGTGTTTGTAGCCTGCTCAAAGCTGCAGTCAGTACGTCACAGGCTGTCTCACTGTATGCAGAGGGCGGCACGTACGCCGCCACCGCGAACACATGACTGAACTCTCGCGGTAAATAGAACGGACGCATGCTAACAGCTATCAGCTCAATGTCCCGACTGCAAAGTTGATCCTTAACAGTTATGTGCCCAGGGTTACACCATCTATCATTAACAAACACAGCCTGCCCTCCCCCTTTCCTTACCGCTCTCCAGTGTCCTGTCCGCGCGTAGTATTTGGAAGCCGTCCAATTCCACGACGGCGTCCGGCGTTAGCTCTGTTAGCCACGACTCCGTGAACACCAGCAAGCTAGCCTCCCGGACAATCCTCTCGTGCCGGGTTAGCGCTGTTAGCTCGTCCATTTTGTTAGGGAAGGATCTAACATTCCCCATAATAACGGACGGAAGGACGGGGTGGTATCGTCTCCTCCTTGCCTGGCGTTTATAGCCCCCGCACGATATCCCCCGTCTCTTCCTCCTCAGCTCGCGGGGGATATCGGGTCTCGCTCCGGGAGCCGACGCGGGGTTAGCACGGAGTGCTAACAGCTGATCTCTTGAGTACACGATCGATCCGTAGCTCAGAGTTTCGTCTCCGGACACGATCGCGCAAAAAACAGCCCCCAACATATGTATATGTATATACATATAGATAAATATACATATACATATATATAC
>NC_142391.1:45326172-45371172 GCF_059441095.1 Idiotropiscis lumnitzeri | reverse complement strand
TTATTGAGGGAACTTAAAAGGGCAAACCAGGTGCTGGGAGAAAACAAACTGATGTGACAAAGTGCAAAATAACGAAGAGGAACTAAACGTGACTAAACAGAACAAAATGACGAATTACTGTGCGTGAACGAGAACGAGAACGATATCAGGTCTCGGCCATGACAGTCAGGGAAAGGAAGCAGAGGGAGCAATGTTCCGACGCCAAGCAGTCGGTCCTGAGCGCTTAAGTAGTCCTGGTAATTATGAAGTCAATGTGAAACAGCTGCGTGACTGACGAGGAACCGGTGTGTGGCTGGTGGGCGCGTCTCTCCAGCCATGATGACACGGGACGGGAACGAGCGCTGGAGGAAACGCCCCCACTCAGCTGGGACAACAAAACAAAGACATGGCATGACCGAAACGGGACGTGACAAAAACAAAGACCTGACATGACCGACACGGGTCATGACAGTCTGCGGCGTCAATCCGAGGAGCAGTAAAGCTCTTCATGCCCCTGTGCAGTCATTCATTGTTATTACCTCATCGTCCTGCACAGGTCTTTTCATCAACTACGCTTAGAAGAACTTATTGTAAGAGGTCAGTTAAATGTTTTTGTTAAGCTCGCGGGTAGGCGAGGTAGCGGGGAGGACCCAAAGATGCGGGGAAGCCAAGGCACGGGTAACTTGAAGGGAGTTTAATTAACGACAAAACAGGAAGGCAAACGAGGGAATTGGACAAACGCAAACGTGGCGGGGTGCGAAAATAACAGAAGGTGAACAGAACGTGACTGGACCGAAAAGTGACGGAGAGCAAGGACAGTGACAAGTTACAAATAAACATGAACGTGAACGAGAACGAGATGAACGAGGCAAACGCGTATAGAGGGTGTAGCGGGAGCAATGCACCGACGCCAAGTAGTCGGCACGGGGTGTTTAAATAGACCGGTAATTAACAGTACAAATGAGAGTCAGCTGGGAGGCTAACGGGGAACCGGTGTGTGCGTCTCATCAGCCGGGCGAGACAGGGCGGGAACGAGCGCTGGCGGAAAACGCCCCCACTCAGCTGAGAAAACAACAACACGAAAGCATGGCATGGGACGTGACAATAATACTAATCAACAACCCTGACATGACCGACACGGGTCATGACAGTTTTATTGTTTGATTGTTTAACACGAATCTCTCTCTCTACACCCATTTTCTATATGGTATGGTACAATTTTATTCATATACAGGTATTACTGTAATCTTAAACCCCCAGAAATAGAAATTATAAATGTTAATTTGTTGCGCAAAACGACGGACTAATTATGTTAGCTAATTGTAGTGTTTGCTTGTTTTTGAAAGCTGATAACGATAATTGGTTGTTCGTAAGTAAATTGTTCGGTAGAACAGTGTTCTAGACCCTCAATTGTTATTGTAAACAACATATTTTACAGTTTTTTTTTGTTATAAGATGAATGTCACTCTCTCTCTCTCTACCCATATATATATATATATATATATATATATATAAATATATTATTATTTTTTGTAAGCATTTTTGAAGGTGCGCCGCTACTTCGCGGATTTTCAGTTTTCGCGGGTGGTCTTGGTCCCCATTAACCGCGATAACCGGGGTATTACAGTATATACATCTACATATATACATACATATATACATATACATACATACATATACATACACATATATATACATATATACTAGGGCTGGGCGATAAACCGAAAATTTACCGTTACCGAAATGTATTACAATGACCGACATCATTTTTCCCATGTCGGTAAATTCTGTGTCTAAAAAAAAAAAAAAGACAAAGAAATCTTTTCTGTCTGCGGTGATGTTCATGCCCCTTTAAGACGGCGACAGCGCGTGTCGTCACGTGACTCCACCCTTCTGAACAAGAAGGTAAACAAGACTGTGGCTGGCGATTCAAATTCAGAAACGGCTGACACGGCTGAAGACGAAGTAACGTTAGTTGAAATTGTTCCTGTCGCGCTTGTCCCGAAAAGAAATTCGACATCTGTCGTTTGGAAATGTTTTGGGTTCCATAAAGACGATGTTTAAGCAAAAGAACATGAACTACAAAGTGCATCGTAAGCACCAATACAGCGCGTCCAACCTTTTCTTTTTCACCACCCACAACACAACCATGCTGTAGACTTGGAGCTTGTGCTAAAAGTTCAAAGTGAGGAGCAAGTTTGGACAAGTGACAACAGCCCATAACGGAGGCGACACCATACGAGAGAACGTTTCAGAGGTGGACGCGATAGCCTAGCACATAGCTAAAGATAGAGCTCCTCTCGTTACAGTGGAGCGCACAGGATTGAAACGCCTCATGAACGTAGCCGACAAGAGGTACGAAAATATTTGTCGCAAACCGCACTTCCCAATATGGACAACATCGGGACGGGAGCGGAGACATGTCAAGCATTTTGCATCCACATCCGACTTGTGGTCGAGTCGCAACATGGATCCCTGTTTGAGCCTGAATGTGCAGTACATAGACGACAGGTGGCGACCGCGCACCAGCGTACTCGAGACGGCATTTTCCTGATGAAGCACACGCGTTTATTTGGCACTGGCATTCCATTGACATTTTTTTCATTTTATTTAGCATTTTGTTTACAGGCGACTAGCTCCTTTGCGCATGGCATTATTTATATTGTTTACAAGATACCTTTACACAAATCTAGGCTTTTGCAAATGGCATGACAGCATCTCGGCACAATATATTTGCAGAAAAAGATTTTGTGAGAGGTACCCTTTTTCTCCTGTTCTTGTGACATTGTTCAAATCATGCAAAGCAAGCTATTTGGAATGTTTATACAAATGGTTTTTGTACTTTTATTTTTCACTGAAAGGAATGTGTACCAGTTGGTCAATAAAAACAACAGTTTATATACATTTCCTGCATTTATTTTGATCTTGGTCCTCAGGGGGAATTTATCGTGCATTTATCGTTATCGAGGTAAAATTGTCCAATTTACCGCGAGATTGATTTTAGGTCATATCGCGCAGCCCTAATATATACTAAAGCAGCGGTCGGGAACCGATGGCTCTCGAGCCATATATGGCTCTTCCGGAGACGTCATATGGCTCCCAGACAGTTTGGAGTTGAGGGGGCCAAAAAAAATTTAAATTAAATTAAATTAAAATATATATATATATTGGAACTGGTTTGAAAATACTAGTGATAATCTTAATAATATTAAGTAATTTAAAATTAGTTTTAAAGATACATTTTAAAAGTCAGGGGTGGGTTGCGGCACTTGCAATCCACCGGTGACCCGAGGATCAGGTCGGGAACCAATCGATCGCAAGTACGTCACGGGTCATTGTCAATGTACGGAAATTAATTTTATCAGAGATAAAATTTCAACCCTTCAACCCGCTCAACCCTTGTAACAGAAAAGATGGCGAAAAGAAAAAAAGACGATGATTACCGTACATTCCAGGCTGCGTGGACAGAGGAATTTGCATTTGTGGAGAGAGCAGGATCCGCAGTATGTCGAATATGCAATGACAAAATTGCATCAATGAAACGCTCAAATATAAAGCGGCACTTCGATACGCATCATGCTTCTTTTGCATTGAAATATCCACCGGGGGACAGCAGGAAAAAGGCATGCGAAGAGCTGCAACGGAAAGTGCAGACGAGCCAGCAGCAACTGCGTGTCTGGACCACGCAAGGTGACGGTAATTCCGCTAGCTTTGCGGGTGCTTTGGCAATAGTTTAGAGTGGAAAGCCGTTCACAGATGGCGAATATGCCAAAACATTTATGCTTGATGTGGCCAATGAACTTTTTGATGACTTTCCAAATAAAGCCAAGATAATCAAAAAAATCAGAGACATGCCACTGTCAGCAAGAACGGTTCGCGATCGGAGCATCATGATGGCGAATCAAGTCGAGGAAACACAAATTAAGGACATAAAAAAAAAACATGCAGCACCAGAAGTTGCATTAAAAGTAAACCTTTTATTATTTTTATTATTATTATATGTTTAAAATACTATATGGCTCTCAAAAAATATATATCTAGAAATAATTTGGTTTTATGGCTCTCCAGGTCAAAAAGGTTCCCGACCGCTGTACTAAAGGAATATAAGAGTTGGAGCTTAACATAGTTCATTAGATGTTGCTGCATCCTGTGTATGAAAGAGTGAGACTGTGGAATGTTGGGCTGTGACTGGTGGAGCGCAACAGAATGGGGGGTGCGAGAATGTGCAAGAACGGAAGGTTTCAGGACAGATGGTGATAGCCGCAAGGAGGGGGCGAGGACGAGATAACTCAAGCCACAACCAGGAGGAGCCACCACGGGATTCGGCGGGGGAAGAAAGACCAATAAGAGCAAGCTAAAGTTAACTGCAGGATACACATAGCCAATAGAATCATGCCAGGATGCCTTTGTTGCTGTGCCATTTGCATATTGTATAGTATGAATCATTACTGGGCAACTCGGATGTAGAATACGTCTGCTGGTGGCAAGAGAGGCGTACAGAGTTGTATTCAAAGGGACCCAAGACCCAGGTGCACATGTAATCAATAATCTGTGTATTAGGAATGAATCCACTCGTGCGTGAAAATGCCGGCTTCCTGATACCTTTCTATTGCAGAACGAGCGCGCATATTGTTGGATGAGTGAGAGTTGGGTAAGGTCACAAATTGGAGTCAGATTGCTAATTTGAGTTTACATTGATTTAAAATTAAATTCTAACATTGATTTAAAACTAAATTCCAACAATACATACGTATATACATATATATATATACATATACACATATATACATACATATACAGTGAAACCCCGCTACTTCGCGGTTCACCTTTCGCGGGTTCAGTGCTTCGCGGGTCTAAAAAAAAATACAGTGAACCCCCGCTACTTCGCGGTTCACCTTTCGCGGGTTCAGTGCTTCGCGGGTCTAAAAAATATTCGGGGGCATTGTAGTTTCGCCGAGCGGCACGAGCTGGAGCGGTTAGACGGCCGGCGTGCGCCGAAGAAGAGCGTGGACGAAGAAGAGCACGTTCCCCCGGGCACGATTTGGGGCGACGTTTCGCGCGGTTCGGACCGTACCAGAGCTCCGGAGGAGGCCGGCCGGCGTGCGAAGAGGAGCACCTTCCCCAGGCACGGGGGGTGTCAAGCGGCCCCTAAGTTTAACCGAATGGAAGCTCCGGGGGAGGAGGGCTGGCGTGTGTCACAGTTAAGCCGAATAGGAGTACCTTCCGCCCGGGCACGAGCGGGGCGACATTTCGCTCCGTTCGGGACCGGCCGGCGTGCGTGACAGTTACGCCGAATAGGAGCACCTTCCCCGGGCACGGGCGGTGTCAAGCGGCCCCTAAGTTTAACCGAATGGAAGCTCCGGAGCAGGAGGGCATGCTCGCGTCACAGTTAAGCCGAAGAGGAGCACCCTCCCCGGGCACGGGCGGTGCCAAGCGGCCCCTAAGTTTAACCGAATAGAAGCTCCGGGGGAGGAGGGCGGGCGTGTGTCACAGTTAAGCCGAATAGGAGCACCTTCCGCCCGGGGCACGAGCGGGGCGAAATGAAACCGAGTTCAACCGAACGGAGACACGCTTCGGGGGAGCAGGTCCGGCGTGCGTGACAATTAAGCCGAAGAGGAGCACCTCTTCCGCCCGGGCACGAGCGGAGCGCGAGGCTGTCAGTTATGAATGAATAAATGAATAAATAAATAAATGAAGAATGCCACCTTTCATTTCACTGTCATGATCCGTGCCTGTCATGCCGCGTGTGTTTTTGTTTTTTCAGCTGTGTGGGCGTTCCTCCAGCGATCGTCTCGCGCCATGCCGTCAGCTGCTGCGAGACGCGCCCACCAGCCCCGCACCGGATTCCCATTCACTCACTGATTACACTCACTATATAATCCACCTACACTGACTACCTGGCGTCGGATTGTTATCCTACTTGCTCATGCTCCCGTACTTTGATCGTTATCTTGTTCAAGTGTTTCTTGTCGCGTTTTTCTTTCATTTCGTTATCAGTTACAGCTCGGCTCGTTTTCTGTTCTCTTTTTCTGTCGATGATTGGTCTCCTCCTATCCTTCCGTGGTAAGCAATCTTCGTTAGTCATTCCTTGCCTTTTGCAAGCGTTTTTCGTTCTTTAGTTATTCCCTTTTCCTGGTGCGAGTGTTCAACCAGCGCTTTACGTTCTTTCCGCCGATAGATTGGTATTATATATATTATAGCCGATAGACCCTCATAGCCCTAGATTGTAATTGAATACTGACTATATTGTGATTATAATAAATATCTTTGTATCACCACCTTTTGTCCCGTGTCTGCGTTTGGAGAGTCCTGCTCAATCCTCCAGCTCTGCTGGAGGATCATAATATTCACAGGGCACACCGGACGGCGTACCAGCAGGTAAAAGTCGAAGTAATTAAATAAATACAAAAAGAAGTAATTGAATAAATACAAAAATAATGGCTGGGGAATAAAAAAAACAATTTTTAATAATTTGTTTTTTTTGTTATAACATGAATTTCACTCTCTCTCTCTCTACCCGTATTCTATATGGTGTACTGTATACAGGGGGGTATACTGTATACCTGTAGAGGTTTTTTTAAGCATTTTTGAAGGGGCGCCGCTACTTCGCGGATTTTCAGTTTTCGCGGGTGGTCTCGGTCCCCATTAACCGCGATAACCGGGGTTTCACTGTATACACATACATACATACATGTTTATTTTTTTCGTTTTTCTTTTTTTTGCGGATAAAACTCCAAATATTGACAACTGTATATTAAGAAAGGAAAAATCTGTTGATTCCATCGTATTTATTTATGAAATTGTGAACTTTGGGTGGTCCGACACAGTCACATAGTGGCTGCGGTCCACTGTTCTAATTCAATCCATCTCAGACCTCACCCTCACATCACAGTCGGGCATTGAATTCTAAAGACTGTCAATGGTGCATTCTGTAATTACCAGTATGAATTTTTATAAAAATATTGTTTGACATTTACACATAAACAAAAGCGAAGAGTAACCACATACAAGATTCCTGCATTGACCAATTCACAAATGCTCGCATTTTAAATTTGACAAAGATTATAATATTACTAAAATATTAGCGTGGCCCTTCAAATTCAAGGAGGGACCTACATGATCATGGTATGAAATTAACAAAAAATCCTGCCTAAGGATACTGTTTGTCAAGTCACCATGGTGAAGGCAGTATTCCCGGTTTCTTGAGAAAAACCCAATGCTCCCAAATTATGTTGCCTTGTGCTTGCTGTCCTCATTGTTGCATCATTTCGTGAAAGCAGCTACTACAGCCCATAAGAGCTCATTTGTGTTGGCCTTCATGCTTTCACCTTCAGGCTCCAATTCCAGCAGCAGCCTTACTCTTTTCATTGCCATGTCATACTGGTCATCTACCAATGGTGCAAAGGCGTTTTCCAGGACGTCAGAGGAATGGGCCAAGAAAATGAGTGCAAGAACTCGTTTGTCCATTCGATGCGGGTCATTTACCCACCTGTCCAGTACAGCCTCTTGGACCTTCTTGATGAGACGCTGCTTAAGGTTATTGTTAGTAAGCGGGTGTGTGGTCATATCAAAAAGCAGGAAGTTCTGCTTTTCAGTAGTAAGAACACCTTTCTCCACCAAATTTTTGGCTAGTCTTTCACGGACATTCCGGAGCTGATAATGAAGCTTTAGGGGATTCCATGTTTCTCCTGAAAACAAGACATCGAATGTCAGTCATAAAGAGTTAGTGTCTCTAGGTCAATCAAGAATAACAGCAAGTGTGACCTAAAATTGGAAAGAGAACAAAAAAAAAAAAAAACACAAAAGTACACATGTTCAGGAGTTTTTATGTTGAAGAACTCACCACTGAGAAGTTCGATCCAGGTCTGCACAGTCTCTGGTGGTTGGGTGTCCTTTATGTGTTTTAATGCTTCATCCAGAAGTACGTCCCCCGTAGGAGCATCTGACTTACAAATCACCTGCAGACAAAATAAAAAATGTAAACACCTATGCTTATTAGCACTTTGAAGCATTTTGCAGATAGTTAACGAGACAGAAAATGTGTTCTTGCTGTGCACAGTTGGGGAAGTATTTATTTGAGCCCTTGCTGAATTTGCAAATAGGGGTGTCTTGAGCCGACATTTGTTTCGGATATCAGTCCAACAGCAGCCAAAAAAACTATCGGATTTTATCTGTCTAGATCCCCAAGGTCTAACATGAACAGTCCATTCCAGAATCTGTTCCTCGTGCGAGCACAGCACACGTGATCAAAACAACCACTCCTGTAAAAAAGCTGAAGATGTCGGCGGGGTGGGTGGGATGAGTAGACACCACCTGCACGCCAAGGAATGCTTACCGAGCACAACGAAACTGTTGGCCACAGCAAGCGCTCAGAACGCTGCCAGCGCTCCTTTGCAGGAGGGCCTGAGACGTCAAGCAGCCTAGTGCACCGCGCCTGCATGTTTGAATGTGTGATCCCAGACCACTTTTTCATTTTCCCCCCCTTTTTCATTTTTAAAATTTTTACCTCCAACTGTTCCTGACACCTCCCTTCTTCACCACTGGGTCAGCTTGACTTCAAGGCTCGAATTAGAACAACCTCCTCACAGCTTATCCATCCCAAGAACAATCAGTGAGTGCAAATTCTCAGAGTAAACAACTAAACTGGTGCTTATAATTTATTTAAAAGGGGGGTTAAGTTAGTCATGGAACCACATGACCAACTTTGGAGAAAGTTAACACTAGCCCAGGGGTCGGCAACCTGCGACCCCAGAGCCGCGTGTGGCTCTTTAGCGCCACCCTAGTGGCTCCCTGGAGCTTTTTCAAAAATATGTGTAGAATAATTATGAAATTTCAACAAAGACTTGCGTCATAGACTGCGATACACGTTTCAATCAGCAGTGTGGGAAGCTAGGCAGGTGGTTGTTGTAAACAAACCGGCCGCTGTGTGATGGGCCATGGATCCCAAAGGGAAAAAAGAGAAAAATAACTGAGCAGAACAGAGGATCCAAGGCTTCTTGGACTGAATCGTTTGCATTCATTGTACCAAATTGGGAGTGAGTGAAAAACTGCAATTGCATTACTTCTGGAGAATCCCACAGTCTCTACTCTTCACTTCTGGAGAGCGCAAAAATAGATTCAAGAAGGGGATTGCTTCTCCAAACTCCACTACTGCAGCAAGTTTTGTTGCAATACTGGAGATAACGCAGAAAACCCACACCTATTTGCAGACTAATACAAAAAAAAAATAAAGACATGCCTCTCTCCGCTAAGACAGTAAAGGAAAGGGCATGGCAACATTCCCGATCAGCAAATCAAGGACGTTAATGCAGCGCCAGCACACTCAATGCTTGTGATGAGTCCTGTGATGTGTTGGATATTGAACAGACTGCACTTTTATGCAGGTATGTGAAATCAGATTTATTATTAATTATATTATTATTTTTGTGGCTCCAGACAGATTTGGGGGTTTTTTTGGGTCCAATATGGCTCTTTCAATATTTTGGGTTGCCGACACCTACACTAACCCCTGCCAAGATCATGTATTAGTGATTGCTCTCATTGTTTTCTTTTATTTCACTGATATATTGTTGTTCTTTTCCACCCTCTCACCATAGTTAGTAGTCTTATGACTTCTTACTCCCAACTCCCATGTTGATTTAAAGGATAAATGTTCAACTCATAAAACTACATTGTGTACCCTGTTTGTGCCTGAATAAAAGTTAGGAACCTCCATGATTAAAAACAAACTCTGATTTTAACAGTTTTTTGTTTGTTTAAGCCTTTTAAATTGAATACAGAAAAAGAAAAACATAATGCCCCTAGGGGCAACTGAGTGTACTGCGGGCAGTAAAATTCAGCCGCTGTTAATTGATGAAAATAAACTTCACAATAATCGCTGCAACAGAGTACTGAGTTTTGAGATCTTTATTTACATAACCTGACTTCATCGGATTGGTGCGCAGCAGTGTTAATTTTGGCAGACATTTTGGATTTAGTCTTAGTCTTCTTTTGGACGAAAATGCTTATTACTTTTCGTCACATTTAGTCATTCCTATTTGTGATAGTTTTAGTCGACGAAAACTCCCCCAAAAAGTTTTTGTTTAATTTTTGCAATTTTAGTCGACGAATACTCTAAAAGATTTTAGTTAATTTCAGTTAAAAATAGGCATACAAGGTTTCTACCCAGTAGCGGAGACTTCCTGATCGACAACTAAGGATATTAGCCATCATATTATTATTAATAATAATAATAATTCTGCATCACAAATAGATAAAGTGGTGAGAAACAAGGCCCCACAAGTGTTTTAGAAGAGAACCAAAAAATGTGATTTTGTGCAGTGTGGCAGTATCGCTGGAGAGGACAAAGCTGGAACTCAATATCAACTGTAGCTCAAGCCAACACATGGCATTTCTTTCAGAGGATGCTTTGAAAGATGGCTTTCTTGATGCTGATCATACTACCGGGCTGCAGCAAGAAGACTTCCGGACAGCGGCAGACTTTGTGCAGAAGATAATCACTAGGCCTGCACGATATGCGGTTTTAACATCGCGATTGCGATGTGCGCATGCGCAATAGTCACATCGTAGGACGTGCGATGTTTCTTTTTTTTTTTTTTTTTAGAACACGGAAACTTTTGGTTTGTTTCATAAAAGCAGCACTATGCTCTACATTGTAGAGACTACACAGACCGTCTTGCTCACCCCCACGCTAATTAGTCAACCCCCCGCAGGAGAAAAGCAAACGTTCCACTGCTGTGCGGCAGCGGCAGCGGCTTCTCGGGCCATAGGTGGAAGTGACGCGGGAGCTGACTAGCCAACGTGGCAGTCATGCGGTTATTGTTTTATTTTTGTATTTAGCGAATCAAAATATGCAAATAGAACATCCAGGGGTAAAAACACAGAGGCAAAGAAATATATTTGAAAAATACGTGTTCAGCGTGACGTCATTAGCAAGCGTGCAGCCTCCGAAGGACCCCGTCCACATCTAGCAACCCGTCCCTATCTAGTACCGACAACGGCAGCAGAAGTGGGGAAATATGGAGTTATTTTGGCCATAAAAAGAAATATACAACACAAAAAAAACCCTCTGCCGACAGTGCTTCGTCGTTGTTGCAGCAACACAAGGTAATACAACAAACCTGTCCGACCATTTGAATCGCTATGACGAGCCCCCATATAACCAGTTCAGACTCATTAGTGGGACTGGATGTAAAACCATCTACTCAAAAAACAATGACAGACACCTTTATTAGAACACCTTATGATAAGAAGTCCAAACAGCATCGACGAATCACGAATGCAATAACTTTTCACGGGGCGAAAGCGAAAGTGAAACCAATCAACGCCGTCACGAAAGAGAGGTTTAAAAAAAAAAATTATCCACACGCTCGACAAAATAAAATGCCGTGGCGCACGTATTTCCATCAAGTGGCCATCCCAGAGCTGTATAATAAACAAAGCAAGTCTTCCCAAACAGAGCTAATTGAGTCATCCGGTTAAATTTGTTCTAGTTTAAATATCGCAATGTACATCGCAGCCTCCCCAAATATCGCAATGTCATTTTTTTCCAATTTATATTTGACTGATTCATTGATAGCAGACAATTTTTGTTTTAGGTTAAATTTTTACCTGACATGTTTCGGCGAGTCTTTCGCCTTCTTCAGAGTGTCACATGACGGTGTCTTGTGACCCATCTTTATCATCTGATGTTCCTGTCAAAAAAATGACTGGCAAGTCACGCCCGCCGCTGTCCATTCACTCCTCCAAGATGCTGCACCAGGTGGTAGAGAGGATGAAGGCTCCCTCGTCCCTGTTCATGGTTTTCGTGCCACGCTTGCAGATCTCAATGGCCTCCCTGATCCAGCGCTGGTGTTTGTTCTCTTCGGTGCGGATGACCCTGGACTTCTCCCAGTCCATGATGTCGTTTTCCCTTTTGCAGTGGTCGGTGATGGCTGATTTGTAATGTTCCTGTTGTGCTTGTTCTTTTATTGCTCTTGTTTGTCTTGTTGCCATCTCCTTCTCGCACTCTGTCTTGTGTTCTTTCTTTCTTATGTTTAAACTCCTTCCTGTCTCCCTGTATGTTTTATTGCATGATTTGCATGGAATTTCATAAATGGAGTTGCATTTGTTTTCTGGGTGTATTCTGTCTTTTGGGTGTACCAGTATTTGGCAGAGAGTTGTGTGTGGTTTGACCGGTGTGTTGATATGGTATTTTTTCATTGCTCTTTGGATACGTTCTGTAATTCCTCTTACGTACGGCAACGTTACTATTCCTCTGTGCTCTTGTTTGGGTTTTTTTCCTCACTTGTGTTGTGCTATTTTTGTTTTTGACCTGACCTGCCTCTTCTCTCTACCACCTGGAGCAGCATCTTGGAGGAGTGAACGTCCACCACCTGGCGATTTGATCTATATCATGATGTACTGCGATATGAAATTTTTTTTTTCTCCCATATTGATCAGCCCTAATATACAACCATTTTGGTCATAGCCCTGAGCCTTGTAGTTTTTTTTTGTTCAATAAATTAGCAGATTACGGAAGGCCACTTGAAAGTGATGATGCTTAGCTCAGAATGCCAGTAAGAATGCCAGGAGGAGTTCAAATTTCTAGTTATTACCAAAAAACAAATGTTAAGGTTAGCAGGAAAAAAAACCTTGTCTACCTTTCTGGCAAGAAGACCTTTCCTCCGCATCCCACAGGCTTCCAACTGAAGACGACCGCGCAGGGCAAGCTCGATCAGCATGCACCCTCGTAACCCTGATGAAATGCAGTCATTCCAGAATGAGGTATATCCCTAGAAAATGGAACACATGTCCCCTATAAAATGGAAAACATCCAATGAAACATAATTTACTAGAGCTGGGCGATATGCTATACTGGATAGACAGAGTTCCCTTGTGATGGGTCTGACAACCCTAAAATCTCAGCGCAGGCGTCGAACACTTAAGGAGACACATGGTTTCGGTGCATGTACCACTTGAAGGAAAACCACGTGACCGACATAGCTCCTGATTCGTTTTGGTTATTGGTAACAGCTTGTCATCAATGGATCGACCAGCATATTCTGCCATGTGGGATCAGTTTGATCTAATCACGGAAAACAAGGTAAATGTTGTGCTCCACATTATAGGGCATTTGTTAATTTAAAACATGGATTGAAATTACACACATACAAATTTTAAAGTCGCCAAAATATTTTTAACATAACCTAGGTATTTTGTCCTAATGTAGTCGCTGTATTTAGATATCTTCTGCGCATGCGCCGCATACCCTGCACTGGGTTCAAATAGTGCAAATAATGGAGCCATAGCTGCTGTCGACTTGAAGCCAGAGCCCAAGTTTTTACTTTACTACTTTGTTACAGCTGTTTTAAGATCATTTTAAGGCAGAAAAATTGCCAAAGCAACAAACGGTGACGCTCTGTTTGATGACACAGATCCAACACAGTGACTTAAGTCGACTATGTCACACGAACTGTCCCAATTGTACAATATTCGTTTGCTTGTAACGTGCACTCTCAAACACGATGCGTACATCCACTATGTGTACACTTCAATGAGGACTGTAGAGTGTAGTCGCAGACAATTGGAAATTACAGAATTCAAGAACTATCAGCACAGCGCAAGTGCGGGTTTGGGGCAGCACAGTGGATGACTGGTTCGCACTATGGCCTCACAGTGCAGAGGTCGGGGCATCAATACGGCTCCTGGGTGGAGATTGCATATTCTCCCAGTGCCTGCGTGGATGTTCTCCGGGGACTCGGATTTCCTCCCACATCCTAAAGACATGCATGGTAGGTTGATTGGAAGCTCTAAATGAGGGGTGGGCAAACTTTTAGATTGGTGGGCCATAATGGGTTATACATTTGACAGAGGGGCCGGGACCAGGAGCAGACGGATGGAGTGTTTTGGTAACCTCACCTCATCGGAGAAAAAAATATATTTCATTCTAAATGAAAATGGACAAAAGCATTACAACAAAATATCCGTGTTTGATACTGCGATTGGCTGGCAACCAGACGAGGGTGTGCCCCGCCTACTGCCCGAAGACAGCAAGGATAGGCTCCAGCACCCCCAGCGACCCTCGTGAGGAGAAGCGGAACAGATAATCCATGAAAGGATCTGCTGGTTTACAACAGTTTTACGCAATTATTAAGCGTAACACCAGAGAATGTCACACGTACCATAAAGAATTACTGCTCTACATGACTTATGTCAAACAGACAATGATGCCTCATCATAAATAAAACGTTGTTGGCTATCTTTACAATGGAATTCTTTTTAACAACATGACGTGTGTGGTGTATTTTACCTCTCTGTCCTTTAGTCCCAATAACAGCACCTCTTCCATCAAAGTCAGGCGCGTTTCTTTTGAGTCCCCGCTATCTTCAGCGTCCTGCGCTTCTCCCAGTCTCAACTCTTGGTCCTCTTTGGCGGCGGGGCCGTCTTTGTCGGGGGCATTCCGAGAGGCTTCGGTTCGCCTCTGCACAAGGCCCGAACTCCGCTGAGTCAACGAAGTCATGTCAGCTGGTTAACGATAAGAGCGATAAAAAACAACAAGCCTCGGACTGCCTTCGACGAGATCATAACATTCACATAGAGTGACCCATCTGGTTAAGTATAGAGTAATGTTTGTGAGAGTATCTGCGTCGCTGTTAAAAGAAACATGGCCTCTTCTCATTTCGTATTTCCGGTGTCGTGCCAAAGTACTTACGCCCTGAAAAAATATGTATCCCCTGTCGCGGGAGCGCGCACGCATTGACTGAAGGCGGCGCGATGTTACTACGTTTGTTTTCATTGAAAGGCACGAAGAATGTATGATTTTGTGTTTTTGATTTGCTGTAATTTAAACTAGGGTTTCCATAAAAGTGGTAGTCTTCGTCGGTGTGGTTTTCAGCACACCATTCGCTACAATTTAACACGTAAAGTAAGAGTTTGACTGCGCCGAAATCGGGGGGGAATTACCTGCATTTGAATTAGTTAGACCAAAGAAATTTCGCAATCAATGAAGCTACCATAAAGGAATTTCAGTGATCAAAACACGATGAAAAGGGGAGATGATTAGTGAAGTGGGCTATATCGTGTTTCCAGCGAGATCAAATTAAGTGACAAAATACAGATAGGTGGTATCCTGTTAGAGAACACGTAATTGTATTCCAATTGACTGATTTGTTTATTTTTTATAACCACCAATAGCCGCGTCAAGAGTAGCAAAAGAATAAAATAAAAAAATAAAGTCACTCGCGTTCTGCGTCGGACTCGAGGTGCATTCACTTGACCACTTACGCAGTAGGAAAGTTACCAGGGGATACTGATTCTGGCAGCACCTGCCAGAATAGGTACCCCCCATCTCCAATCACAAAAATGTAAACCCCAACCATCAAGTGACTTATTCTGTGTACTTATTGGATCATTTTGAGTATGTGTGGCAAATTTGAGCAGGATCCCTTCTTCCTAGGCAAAGTTACCAGGGGGGACAGATTTTTTCAGGGGGTAAGTACTTTGGCACGACACATGCCACCGATCTCTGATGCATTCGATGGAGGTGGGAAATCAGAAATATTGTCACTTGCATGATCACAGTTCCGACCTCAAAGCATTCGAGGCGAATGTAAACTGATACCGATAAACTGTTTCTTGTTCAGGTTCATCACAACACATTTCGACCACCAGCAAGCTACCATTTCATTCATTTGTGTAAATAAAGGAATATCATATCTTCAAAGCATTTAATTAATTTCACCAATTAACGTAATTTATATTTTGACTGATTCATTTATAACAGACAATATCGTTTTAGGTCGTTTCATTACCTATATAAATAAGAAGAAGAAGACAAAATGAACTTAATACAAATACTACAAAAAATAAAAATTAACGTAATGCAGGGAGATAACGACATATCTTCCCGCAGTCAATACAAATCACGTCAGGTTACATGAGGCTATTTTGAACAAATAAATTAATGTAATAATAAATAAATTTCGATAAATATACGTTTATGATCTTGTAAATTGTAAATTGTATTTCACGGTCTTTTCAGATTTGGCAAGCCGGCCTCCCAGTTCAAGGGGGCGCTCTCGTGCACTTTCCCAAGGCGGCAGTCGGAAAAGTTAAACTTCCCACATTCTGCGAATGCAACGTTATATGGACGGACTATCAATCGGCCCCTCTCGACAGAAGCCAGAAGGAAGCCATTTTATGTTGCCACTGTTACTTACTGACCACTTCCATTCTTTTAGCGAAATCCCTTTTGCTCAATCCCAATACCCACATTATACTCTGCGGTCCTCATTGAAGTGTACGTGTATTAGACTTTCCCTGAAATCACTTATCAGTGCATGTTTTGTGATAGGATCTCTGTATGGAGTAATAAGAACACATCAAAGTGTGAATTTCACTTTTTGCATCTACCATTCAGAGTATCATGAATTGTGACTGACAGAGATTAGTTTAAATTATGGGCTTTGCTTTCATTGCATTGTTGATGGTTCTCACAGTATAGTTAGATACAGACTTTTTCGGGAATTCCGCGGGTCACGGAGAAAAAGGCACTTCAATTCCAAGTCTGTAGGACTGCGCCCTCAAGACAGGGGTCCATGTAGCACGTGTCATGGCAAATAGTTCCTATATAAATTAAAGTATTTGTCCAGCCAAGATGGCCCAATTACACTCACATGCTCAGTTTGTGTATTTTTTTTTATCAGGAAACTGAAATTAGTTTTCATTATCTTTTTTATCTATGAATTCTGGAGAAATAAGGGATGTTGGAATTTTAACTATTATCTGACTCCATTAACCATCACGACTTACATTCATCCAACAATTACGCGCGCTCGTTTTGAGAGAGAAATGACCAGGAAGCCGGCGATTTCACACGGGAGCGGATTTATTCCTAACAGCAGTCTAGTACAAAGTCTGGGACTCGGTTCCTCTCATTACAGCTCTGCGCGTCTCTGTACCCAACAGAAGACGCCCCCCCCCCTTTATAGTCCTTTATAGTCAAATGTATAAAATCCTTTAATCCCTCAACTGAGGCCATCACCCCCACAAAAATAAGAATAGAAAAATAATAAAAACAGTAAAAAATAAAAACGTAGAATGTTATATAATGATATATAAAAGTTTATTTAAAATAAGAATAGAAAAATAATAAAAACAGTAAAAAATAAAAACGTAGAATGATATATAAAAGTTTATTCCCTCTCATGACCTCAGACAACTGAGGCCATTACCACTTACTCCGCTGCACCCTATGCACACACTGCCATAGGAACCGGCTGTGGGTCCGACACGGGGATCATCATGTATTGGCCACCAGGTGGCAGCGGGCCCAAGGTGCGCTCGAGGGTTTTAACTGTAAGCGATCTGATACAAGGTTTACAACAACATCCGCAAAGCACCATAATAGCTGTAAATACTGCCACTGAGATTAATATAGAGCTAATCAGGCCTTTCCAAAGACATTCAACCATCCTGACCACATTTCCGAATCTACACCTGAATGTTCTTTCATCTTTTTGTTCAAAGTTTGCAAACCTTCCAATGCCTTGGGTGAGACGCCCATGTTGTTGCCGTGCCATGCAGTGTTGTTTGGGGTGAAACTACAACTTTGATCCCGAAATATCCTGCACACTCCTTGTTTTTCAGCCAATAACCTATCTAGAGCAATCCTATGAAACGCCATTAATGACGTTTTTGACAATTGTTCATGTACCGCCTCTAAAGCTTTAGTAAAATTACTCAATCTCTGAACGTTATAATGAACATAATTTATCCGATCCACATTTTTGTTTGGGTGACCCCAAACAAAAATGCTTTCAAACCCTGATGCGATTTGGTCTGTCAATTTGTATTCGTCCGGGACCCCTCTTGGCACGCATATTGCATCAATGTAAGTGGGGGCCCCCCTGTTGTAACCAAATCTTCAGGCCTCTTTTTTGTCTATCCAAACCGGATATCGGGATGACTTGATTGAATTGATCCCAACTTAACTGGTCCAAATCTGCAGGTGTCACACTCACCGGCATAATTAAAGTCACCAGGGCACACCTGCCAGAGGTATTGGTCGGCAGCCTGTCGTATAGAAATTTTCCACCACACCACAACCAGACGTCTGCACGGGAAAGCAACCTGTGACCACAAAAAAAACATGCGGCAAGAAATATACTATGATCCCCTGTCGACCCCACCCCCTAGTGGGGTCGTTCCCAAACAGTTATATTAGCCAACAAAAGGTAACAAATTAACTAGTGCCTTAACGAAATAATCGCAATAATACCATAATTAATTGTACTCAATCACCCTTTTCAACTTGTTTGTGAAGCTTGTATCAGTCACTTGAATAATATATTGTAATTAACGTAAACCCACCAAATATATCTATTTCAATTCCCAGACTGTTGTAAAAGCTTTCTTCGAATATAATCTAGACCGTGGCATCCTCACAGGCATTGCCCCCAGAAACAATTCTCCAACGTATAAATTTAGTTTTGCCGATAATCACCACAATCCAGCAGTGTTGGTTCGCAATAATGTCCTCATGATATCCAGCTAATATAGCACAATATTAGAATTTGGCTTCGCAACATGGGCAAATCATTCCTGCATTAAATAAAATTTAGTTCACTGAGTTCAAATATCTAACTGTGTTTAGGGATTACAAATTAAGCCCCGAGCTAACGCTCCAATTTTGACAGTTTTTTGACAAATTTTTAAAGCAACCCAAATGAAATAGTAACCATTTATGATAAAAATAAAAAATAAAAAAATCCCAAAATTATAACAACGCAGATACCAAATGAAACCATTTTTTATGGGAAGAATAGGTGCTCTCCAAGACATAGACAGCTCCAAGCCAGCTGCAGTCTGTAAGGGGCTGCTTTTCCACCCGTGGCTGGAAAAGCAGTGTGGAAGGGACCCTTTAACCGCGGACACAGGAGATGCAGTGCTTCACAGAATGTTTATTAGCACAATGGTACTTACATTACAAACGGGCGCGGAGCCGACAAAGTCCAACATAAAGCGCTGGAGGGAAAGTCCACTCCAGGAGGAAAACATTAACAATAACGAAAAACGCTTGCAACGCAAGGGAAAAGAACAAGAACGGAAATCGCTTGCCGCAGAAGAGCAAGGGGAGTCAATTGGGAACGAGCAAAGGAATCCGACAAGTACAGGGCACGAGATGTAGTCAATGGGCGTAACAAAGGTCATAACACGAGAATCAAGGAAACGAGGGATCAACACAGACGTGGCGAGAGCAATGAGGAAGGAATAATCCGACGCTGAGGGGTCAGCGTCGGAGGCTTAAATACACTGAATAATCATGGCTAACGTGACACAGCTGTGTGGCCGGTGGGCGTGTCTCTCCGGCCGTGAAAACATGGCATGACGAGAATGCCGGGAGGCACGCCCACGGGCCAGCTGAGAACATAAACAAACAAAACACAAAGACACGTGGCATGACAAAACACGGATCATGACACAGTCTTCACCTCCTATTGTCTCCCGAATGCCACCCTCCTCCTCCAGGCCGTGCCAACTCTGATTCTTTCAACTGGGGAAGGGTGTAGAGACAGTAAAAACAATCGCGGAGCTGTGGAGCCGAGCTCCAAATCAGTCGGGCCCTGGGTCCACAACTCCTCTAGCCGAGACACACACACAGAATTACCTCTTCTTCTGAATGACCCTTCTCGGGAAATTTTGAAATTTAGTGAAGTTCCCAAAACCGAAGAATTTGTAGTGGGTTTTGAAATATGCACACATGCGAGGCAACGCCAGTAGACATAACAAATATACAATCCTAATTTAAGATTTAGTCCTGATTAAATTTGGATGAATGTATCTTGATAAACCAAATCATGTGTGTGATAACATGTACAATGTAATGTGTCAATTGGTGAATTTAATGGGTGGACGTTGCTACACCACTCAGACAGGAGCAGGAACAGGACATACCCACCGCGGGAGGATGGAGAACCAGGTTTCTGAGCTGCCCTCAGATGTGTCATTCAGTTCCGCCACTGGGAAGGAAGAGAGCACGACATATGCTCCCTCCGACGGATGTGCATAGTCAAGTTCAGTCCCATCTGAAAATGCCACTCGAATTCCAGTGTTCGTTCAGTCAATGGCAGTGACTCAGGCAATCTCGATAGTCAAAAAGGAGGATAGTGTTGTTGCTCACTGGAAGATGCGGAAGGAGCTCACAGCACATGGAATATCTCGCCCCAGTATCCAGCACCATCGAAAACTTGTCCGGAATGCAGGGACCTGCCAATCCTCGAACGCTGAAGCTCCGTGGCCTCTTGTCATGGAATGGGATACCAGCGGGTTGGTGTCATGAGTGCGTTGGGAGTGGGTAACGGTGGCGCCCCCTGCGCTGGTGGAGCTCTTTGCGACAGGTATGGCACCGGACCAGAGGATGGCAGATTCCAGAAAGTGGCTTGGTATGGACAGCTCATCACCCAGTGACCCCACACCCCGCAGCAAGAGCACACCCCACTCACAACCCCTGTCTAAAACCACCCCTACCTCTGTTACCGCAATCACGACCTCGTTGACCGCCCTGCTACGGACAGCCAGTCTGCTGTGGCGCCGCGTCACCCAAACCTTGCCTAGGAGCAGCAGAAGTGGAAGGAGCAGGTGCAATGGGAGTGAAACATCCGTTTTCAAAGTAGGACGACATGCGTATAATGCACAAAGTTATGGACGTCTGCATACATGGTACTTAACTGCGAGAACTAGAAGATGGGATGGACTAGTAGCAGAAACCGGACAAGATTGGTCTGATTGGACTACTGAAAAATGTGCAAAAACCCTGTGGAAAAAAGTTTCATTAACACACGTAGCGGTACGGTTTCAGTTAACTATTAACTCGACAAATTGGGGATGCGACAATAATCCATGCGAAGAATTAGATTTAAGCCCATATTCTCAAGGGGTAGTTCCTTATCATACTATTGTAATTTGTGTATCTACTGTTTTAAAGAATCCCATCGAGGCTACCCCTACAGAAAATTTAAAGAATGAAATTTCGATAAATAATCTAAAATGGTGCTAAAATTAAAAGGAAAACTTTCTGTAGATGATCACTTTTTAGCTGTTACGGGAGTTACCCAATTAGGAAATAATTGGCTACTATTAATGGAATCAGCTGCTAAAACTGCAAATTCTAGCTGTGTTTCATGCATGGGTCCGAGACCATTGCTACGAGTAATTCCAGCAGCTCTTCCATCGACATGTCTTTTAGAAGTAATGACGAAATTAACACCTAATGCGGACTGCATTGCTTGGAATGTTGTGTACCCTGCGACTAAGGCAACGAAAGATAAGATCTTCTCTACTGATGTAGCAGTAGCTAACTTTACTTGTGTGAATCTCACAGGAACGCAAAATAGAGTGGGAAGCTTACCAACAGCGTGGTGTAAGACAACTGTGCTCCAAGCAGGTACACTACTGCCACACAGTGACGTGTGGTGGTGGTGCGGGGTTAATAAGTTATTTGATTCATTAAAGGACGCAGTTGGAACTTGTGCATTGATGTCACTTCTCTTACCAGTGTCTATTTTTCCATCCACAGCAGGGGACATTCAAAGAGCAGTTGAAGCCCACGAATCCCCCTATTATTACTCCTGGAAAAGACGAAGTGCTTCCTGGAGGGATGGTGATGTGACCTATTTGGATGCAATTGGCCAACGAATGGGCGTACCAGATGAGTATAAGTTGGTAAATCAAGTCGCAGCGGGGTTCAAATCCATTCTTCTTTGGATAACACCGAATTTGAATGTTAATCGAATAAATTACATACACTACAACGTGCAAAGATTGGGGAACTTTACTGAAGAGGGATTTATAGCTATTAAAGAACAATTGGCAGCAACATCACATTTCAAAACCGCGTCTCGGTGGACATGCATCTAATTTAATTATTTGTTGGCCTGTTTACTGCCGGTTCTTCTCTTTTCTGCCCCCTCCTTCCCCTGCTTGGGAATTAGGTGATGGGGACATGCTTTGAAGATTACGGCACTGACGAATCGGGAAGGGACCTGCTCTGCCGAAGTCATCTTCATGCAGCGCCTTTTCTGATTTCCTTATATTTCAGCACTTCATTGAACTACTTGTTGGCCTGTTTGCTATTTCTGTTCTTTCTTTTCTGTTCCCAATTCCCCGAATTAGGTGATGGCGATTCACTTGGAAGTGGCTGTACTGAATTTACACCAACTGACTGGTACAAGATCGAAGGCTCATCTTCGGATATGCTGCCATGGATATTACGGCCCTGGATGAGGACCCACTCCACTGAAGTCATCTTCCTGCAGCACTTCATTCAATTGACTCTTATATTATCTCATCTATTATTGCATAGCATCATTGTATGTGTCAAATGTTGCCCAGTTGGCATCCATTGCAGCCTGGTCATCCTGGAAGGGGGATTCCCCCATCTGTGGTCCCTTCTCAAGGTTTCTCACTTTTCCCCTAATGAGGTTTTGTGAGTTTTTCCTTGCCCTCCTGGGGGTTAAGATCGGGGATGTCGATTGTGGCTATGTAAAGCCCTTTGAGACTGTCTGTGATTAAGGGCTATACAAATAAAATTGACTTGACTTGACTTGACATGCTGTTGGCAGAGAGGAGAGGGGTTTGGGCCATGTTTGGGGACCAATGTTGTACATTCATTCCTAACAACACTTCTCCGGAAGGGTCCCTCGCAAGAGCCATTGCAGGCTTGCGCACCCAGAACCGTAAGATGAAGGAACGCTCTGGTGTGACTACATCTGCATGGGATGAGTGGTGGAACAAAACATTTGGTAAATATAAAAATATGGTATTTTCTGTAATGATTTCGATAACAATGTTCACCTCAATCCTTGTACTGTGTGGATGTTGTTGTATTCCCTGCATTCGCGCTTTGCTTGTCCGACTTATCTCAACAGCTCTCGCTCCAATAAATTCCAAATTACAGGAAATATATCTTTTGATTAATTACAGAGGTGCTGGTGATGGAGGAGACACTGATGACCAAGTCGATGACGACGACTGAATTTACCTGGGAGATCCTATTTGTTAATCCAAAACGCTCAAATACATTAAAGTTAAACAAAGAAAAATAGAGGGGTTTACATTTGCTATCAAGCTAGTGATTCAATGGAATTAAATCTTTGGACGTTCCATTGATGATAATTTTTGGGGCAAATGTAGAATAAACTGGGGGGAATGTTAGAATAATATTAAGAGGTTATTATACATTTGCCGTGACACAGCTTTATTTTAATACGTAGTGCATATAACATGTTGCTATTTAGTAGAGTGGACTATGCTTGAGTGTTTGCAGTTTGAGTGGAGATACAGGAGGACACCGCTGCTGCAGGGAGGTGCCTGCAGTTGGCAGGGCGGCGGTGCTTCTTCAGAAGTGAGGATGACGCAAACAGCATCGTGCTGAATCCTGATAGAAGAAGTTGACGTCAAAGTCTGCTGCGACCCACGACGGCGCGCCCATGTTAAACCGGACTGAACCAGCTTTGAGTAGACGAACTGTACCACCTTTGAGTGTAATCTGATTTCCCGACCCTCTAAAAGGGAATGTGGAAAAACCATCGGGGAACGGAGGGGAGATGAAGTTGCCAAATAAACTTTGTTATCCTTTCTGTCTCCACCTGAGCTGAGTGCCTCTCTTCTTTTAGCCTATGAACACTATATGTCAAATTGGTAAACCTGACAGCCTTCTCCAAGTCCACAAAACACATGTAGACTGGTTGGGCGAACTCCCATGCACCCGCAAGGACCCTATAGAGATTGTAGAGCGGGTCCACTGCTCCTCCAGGATCTGAGATTCAACCTCCCGACGGACACTCCTCTCGAGTACCCCTGAGTAGACCTGACCAGGGAGGCTGAGGAGTGTGATTCCTCTATAATTGGAACACACCCTCCGGTTCCCCTTCTTAAATAGGGGGACCACCACCCCGGTCTGCCAATCCAGAGGCACTGTCCCCGATGTCCATGCAATTTTGTAGAGGCGTGTCAACCATGACAGCCCCACAACATCCAGAGCCTTTAGGAACTCCGGACGAATCTCATTCACCCCCGGGGCCTTGCCACCGAGGAGCTTGTTAACCACCTCGGTTACTTTCAGCCCAGAGATAGGTGAGTCTACCACGGAGTCTTCAGGCTCTGCTTCCTCAATGGAAGGCGTGTCGGTAGAATTGAGGAGGTCTTCGAAGTATTCTCCCTACTGACTCACAACGTCCCGAGTCGAGGTCAGCAGCACCCCATCTACACTATAAAGAGTGTTAATGGGGCACTGCTTGCCTCTCCTGAGACGTTGGATGGTGGACCAGAATTTCTTCGAAGCCGTCTGAAAGTCGTTTTACATGGCCTCACCTAACTCCTCCCACGCCCGTGTTTTTGCTTCGGCAACCACCGAAGCCGTATTCCGCTTGGCCAGTCGGTACCTGTCAGCTGCCTCCGGACTCCCACTGGCCAGAAAGGCCCGATAGGACTCCTTCTTCAGCCTGACAGCATCCCTTATCGCCGGTGTCCACCAGCGGGCTCGGGGGTTGCCGCCACGGTAGGCACCGACCACCTTATGTCCAGAGCTTCGATCGGCTGCCTCAACAATGGAGGCACGAAACATGGTCCACTCAGACTCAATGTCCCCCGCCTCCCCCGGTACGTGGGCAAAGTTCTGCCGGAGGTGGGAGTTGAAACTCTTTCTGACAGGGGATTCCGCCAAGCGTTCCCAGCAGACCCTCACAATACGTTTGGGTCTGCCAGGTCGGACCGGCATCTTCCCCCACCATCGGAGCCAACTCACCACCAGGTGGTGATCAGTTGACAGCTCCACCCCTCTCTTCACCCGAGTGTCCAAAACATGCGGCCGCAAATCCAATGACACGACTACAAAGTCGATCATCGAACTGCGGTTATGTTTGAACATGGTGTTCGTTATGGACAGTCCATGACGAGCACAGAGGTCCAGTAACAGAACACCGCTCGGGTTCAGATTGGGGGGGGCATTCCTCCCAATCACGTCCTTCCAGGTCTCACTGTCATTACCCACGTGAGGATTGAAGTCCCCCAGCAGAATGAGGGACTCTCCAGGGGGAGCGCTCTCCAGCACACCCTCCAAAGACTCCAAAAAGGGTTGGTACTCTGAACTGCTGTTTGGTGCATAAGCACAAACAACAGTCAGTACTCATCCCCCCACCTTGAGGCGGAGGGAGGCTACTCTCTCGTCCACCGGGGTTAACCCCAATGTACAGGCGCCAAGCTGGGGGGCAATAAGTATGCCCGCACTTGCTCGGCGTCTCTCACCTTGGGTAACTTCAGAGTGGAAGAGTGTCCAACCCCTCTCAAGAGGACTGGTACTAGAGCCCAAGCTGTGTGTGGAGGTCAGCCAGATTATATCTAGTTGGAATTTCTCTGCCTGGCACACCAGGTCAGGCTCCTTCCCCGCCAGAAAGGTGACATTCCATGTCCCAAGAGCTAGTTTCTTCTTAATGTAGCAAAAACAAACTTCCTAATTATTGTAATTTTGCTTATTTATTAATTTCCCCCAAATACAATACAATAATACAATACAACTTTATTTATATTGCGCATTTCACAACAGCTAGAGCTATAGTAAAGTGCTTTCCATATGGTGTAATATAAATTAGCAGGAAATTAGAATACAAATTAAAACACATATACATTAGAGACCAGAAGACCAGAAGAACAGCAGAACAGGGACAGTCTCATGTTGAGTCAAAAGCTAAAGGATAAAAATGTGTCTTCAAATCCTTGATTCCTTTTCATTTTGCACTCAATGTTAGATCTTGGGGCGGCACGGTGGCCGACTGGTTAGCACAATGGCCTCACAGTGAGAGACAGCATCGGGCGTGGGTTCGATCCCGGTTCCGGCCATCCTGTGTGGAGTTTGCATGTTCTTCCCGTGCTTGTGTGGAATTCCTCCCACATTCCAAATCATGCATGGCAGGTTGATTGAACACTCTAAATTGCCCCTAGGTATGAGTGTGAGTGCGGATGGTTGTTTGTCTCTGAGTGCCCTGCAATTGGCTGGCAACCAGTTCAGGGTGTCCCCCGCCTACTGCCCGAAGAAAGCTGGGATAGGCTCCAGTACCCCCGCGACCCTAGTGAGGAGAAGATCCATGGATGGATGTTAGATCTTGCATTAGGCTTTCTTGGCCATGTTCGTGTTTTTTACTTATGTATTTATTGTTTATATTTCCACATTCCAAAGACATACATGGCAGGTTGATTGGATGCTCTAAATTTTCCCTAGGCTTGTTTGTGAGTGCGGGTTGGTATATGTGCCCTGCGATTGGCTCGCAACCAGTTCAGGGTGTACCCTACCAACTGCCTGAAGACAGCTTTGATAGGCTCCAACACCCCCGCGACCCGAGTGAGGAGAAGCGGTACAGATAATAGATGGATGGCTTTCCATACCTCAAATATGTAATTGCTGCATAGTAAATTGAAATAATAAATACTAAGTTAAGCAGATTGTTATTAAATACGTTAAAGCCCTTCACACTTGATAATTATTGATAGCAATGCAGACTTATGCCTTGCATGTTCGGCTGCAGGAGCTATTGAAAAGTACTTGAGCATTGGAATTGGAGTGCCATTCACATCCCAAGATGTTCTTGACATAACTGAAGAAGCAATCTCTGGTAATGCTTGCAGTAATATCTTGTAAAGCAATTGATAAAAGTATGGTTAACCCCTTTTTGCACTAATAGAAACCCAAGCTGCCCTAGTTGTCTTATTAGCTATATCATTGATTATATTACAAGAAGAAGAAGACAAAGAAGAAGAAGAATAGACTATTTTGACTGCAGAAGAAACTCATGTAAACCCATCATCTGCTGAAAAGGAAAGTGTTGATGTTGCTGGTAAGTTAAAATATAACCATCCATCCATCTTCTGTACCGCTTCTCCTCACTAGGGTCGCGGGGGTGCTGGAGCCTATCCCAGCTATTCGGGCAGTAGGCGGGGGACACCCTGAACTGGTTGCCAGCCAATTGCAGGGCACACAGAGACGAACAACCATCCGCGCTCACACTCACACCTAAGGGCAATTTAGAGTGTTCAATCGGCCTGCCATGCATGTTTTTGGAATGTGGGAGGAAACCGGAGTACCCGGAGGAAACCCACGCAAGCACGGGGAGAACATGCAAACTCCACACAGGATGGCCGGAGCCGGGATCGAACCCACGCCCGATGCTGATTCCACCTTCTTCAAATCCAATTGATCTCACTGTATGGCCAACTACACTCTCTGTTCAAGTATGAACAGATTTGGTGCAGAGAGGGCCTCTCCAGATCAACAAAGAGTTTGACTTTCCAAAATCACCCTCAAACAGAGGTTTTCGTCATTTTTCATACACATCGAGAACTTCTAAATGGTGAAAAAATACAACACTCATGGCTAGTGTATTGTTGTGATCCAGCTTGTTCTCAGATCTGTCTATTTTTTCTTTCAGTTATCGGGATAGTTAGAGTCATCACCATTAGTTGGGTTCTTAAGCGCTGGAAACAGAGGAGCTAGTTGCTGGAATATTGTCTCTTGTTGCCATTTGGATGGCCGAGTGGTCTCAGGCGCCGCGTTCAGGACCCAGTCTCCCCAGGAGGCCTGGGTTCGAATCTTGAATTTCCCCATTGTGGGACTAATAAAGGGAATATTATTATTATTATTATTATTTGCTAGCATGCATTTTGTACCTTGTGACATTCCAGTTTAGTCTCAGAATTATTCCACGTAAGTAGTTCCAGGCTCTCGTTATTCTCGGTTTTACTATCCTTGTGTAGGTTAGTTCTCGTCTTGCTTTATTAGTGTTCCTGAGCGGCTGAGTTTTTGTTTTGTTTGAGCTTTGTTTATCTTTGCATAGTAGATCGTTGGTTAGCTCTGTTTTCGGGGGCTAGCTCCTCTCTTATTTCACCTATTCACCTGAGTTAGTTTAGTCTGCATTCCGCAGCTTGTTTCATTAGTGTAGTTTTTCTTATTCATGTCTGATGTGCTCCCTTGGTTAAATAAATTTATATTTTGTGTATCTGCCTCTGTCAGTTTTTGTTTGGTCCTTTTTGCTACATATTAAAGGATTTTATACATTTGACTATAAAAGATTTTATACGATTGACTACAAGTTACATGTATTCAGTTTAATGCAATAAAGATATTTACTGACTGTGCTTTAATTCAATGTTCAATAAAAGGTCAGGGCAGGCTGTGTGAAATGCATAGGTGGCAGATGTTTTGTACAGGACGAGCCGCACTTCTGATTGTGGTGTGATCTGTGTGTATGTACCGGGTGGTGATGGTTTAACCCAGACACCCCCTTTATGGTGTGGTATGGTCCATTGGCCTGAGCTGGGACAATGGGCGGGCGCTACGCAGTTCAGTGTGGGGTTGAGCGTCTGTCAATAAAGCCGACAGTATCGGACCTCGCTGTAGTGGCATCCTTATTTGCAGGATTAAAAACACAACATGGTGTCAGAAGTGGCTACAGGCGAGTGTCCAGAGTAAGCTTGTAAAGTCCTGAGTTTATTGGAAACGGTGGACGTGATGGACGGAGAACAAGACGAGCCGTGTTCGCGAAGCGGCCAACGTGCTTCTTCGTCGGGGATACATGAGGCAGCTGTGGTGGCGCCGGGTGCGACGTTCAGCATTCAACCGCCGGAGCAGTTCGACTTCAGCAAACCCCAGGACTGGGAGAGGTGGATTAGGAGGTTCGAGAGGTTTCGGCAGGCCAGCAACCTTCACTCATCTTCCCAGGAAAATCAAGTGAACACTCTAATATACTGTATTGGCGACGAGGCGGACGACATTTTGAAAGGACTGAACCTGTCTTACGCACGTGAGAGGCAGTATGACGCAGTAAGGAATGCTTTCCATGTCTTCTTCATTGTTTCAAAGAACGTGATATACGAAAGAGCACGCTTTAATATGAGGAAGCAAGGGGAAACCGAAAGTGTGGATTCCTTTTTGACTGCTTTGTACACATTGTCAGAACACTGTGAGTATGGTGCTCTGCATAACGAACTGATTAGGGACAGACTAGTGGTAGGACTAGTTGATTCCAAATTGTCTGAACGTATGCAGATGGATAAAGACCTAACGTTGGACAAAGCAATCAGCATGGCAAGGCAGAGTGAGGAAATAAAACGTCAGCAAACAAGTCTGCGAGGTGATGCGTCTGCTAAAGTTGACAGAGTTACATTCAGAGGCAAGCAACTGCACAAGAAGCCAAAGGCTCAGAAAGAGATGGGCAGTAACGATGCAGCTGAGAAAATCAAGCGGTGCCGCAAATGTGGAAAAAGTCAATCGCACCATCCTAGCCAATGTCCTGCTAATGATGTCATATGTCACGGCTGTGGAAAAAAAGGACATTTTAAACGAGTGTGCCTATCAGCCAAATCAGTCAATGAGGTTCAGGAGAACTCAGAGGATGAAAGCCTGTTTCTAGGTTCTGTGGCAGCAGGAAATGACCCATGGACTGTTAATCTCAAACTGAAAAATAAAAAAGTCCGGTTCAAAATTGACACTGGCGCAGATGTGACTGTGATTCCGAAATATGTGTTCGATGCAGTGTACACCAGCAACAAACCCTCCCTACACAAAGCACCTAAACCCCTGCTGGGTCCAGGCGGCTTTCCACTTGATGTGCTGGGGGCCACGAACATCCTGCTGCGGAGGCGAGGAAGAGAGACTGTCGAGGAAGTGTTTGTGGTCAGGAGCCTGCACATAGCCCTGCTCGGTAGGTCAGCCAGTGTGAAGTTGGGCCTAGTAGCTCGTCTGGACAGCATTAGCATTCAGACCCTGAAAGACTGCTATCCGAAGCTATTCGACGGTCTGGGGGTGGTTGAGCAGCCTTACACCATCAAGCTGAAAGACGATGCAGTGCCATATTCGCTGAAGACTCCACGAAGGATCCCTCTTCCTTTAATGCCCAAAGTCAAAAAGGAGCTGGAGCGCATGGAGAGGATCGGGGTCATCAGTAGAGTGGAGGAGCCCACAGATTGGTGCTCGGGCATGGTGGTGGTGCCTAAAAAGAATGCTGATCCACGCATATGTGTCGACCTAACCAAGCTTAATGAGTCGGTGAGGCGAGAAAAGTACATCCTTCCGTCAGTTGAGCAGACGCTGGGCTCACTAGCAGGCGCTAAGATCTTCAGCAAGCTCGACGCCAACATGGGGTTCTGGCAGATTCCGTTGGCTGAGGAGTCAGCAAAATTGACTACCTTCATCACGCCCTTCGGGAGGTTCTACTTCAACCGACTGCCATTCGGAATTACTTCTGCGCCGGAGCATTTCCAAAACCGAATGGCCACACAAGTCACAGAAGGCCTGGAAGGAGTAGTGTGTCACATGGACGATATGCTTGTATGGGGGACCACACAGGAAGAGCATGATTCTCGACTTCATGCCGTTCTAAAAAAGATGGTGGATGCTGGAATGACACTCAACCTTGGGAAGTGTGAAATCTCAGTTCAAGAAGTGAAATTCCTGGGCCACATCATCTCAGACAAGGGAGTGAAGTCCGATCCAGCCAAAACGTCAGCTGTCAGAGAGATGGCTGAGCCAACTAATGTCAGTGAGTTGCGCAGCTTCCTAGGCATGGTGAACCAGCTGGGAAGGTTTTTGCCGCAGCTGGCAGAGAAGGATAAAGCGCTCAGGGACCTGCTCTCGAAGAAGAACTGTTGGGTCTGGGGAGCTGACCAAGTCCAAGCTTTCAATAGACTGAAAGAGGAGCTCTCTTCCACGCCTGTGCTGGCGCTATATGACCCGAACCAGGAGACGAAGGTGTCGGCTGACGCGTCTTCCTTTGGGTTGGGAGCAGTGCTTCTGCAAAAGTGGAGCGATGAATGGAGACCTGTCGCCTACGCATCGCGTTCTCTCACAGCGGTAGAACAGAGATACGCACAGGTCGAAAAGGAGGCCCTTGCACTCACTTGGGCATGTGAACGCTTTAGAGATTTCCTGTTAGGACATCACTTTGGATTGGAGACCGATCACAAGCCTCTGCTGAGTCTCCTAGGTGCTCAAGCCTTGGACACTCTCCCACCACGCATACAGCGCTTCAGGATGAGGCTCATGGGATACTCATACACAATGTCTCATGTTGCCGGAAAGAATCTGTGGACAGCCGACACTCTGTCACGTGCACCATTGCATGCAGAAACAACACGCGCAGACAACGAGCTCATGGAGAGCACAAACATCTATGTAGACAGCATCATCGACAATCTTCCAGTGAGCACCACCTACATGGACGTTCTCAGAGAAAACCTTAAAGCTGACAGTGTGTGCTCTGCTGTCATGAAACTGTGCCAGGAGGGCTGGACTGCCAACAATTCCTGTAGCGGGGTCCTGAAGCTGTACTGGGCAGAACGTGCCTTTCTTACCGTCCACGATGGTCTCCTGTTAAAGGGGATCAGGCTAGTAATTCCGTCAACGATGCGGAACGAT
Source organism: Idiotropiscis lumnitzeri (assembly GCF_059441095.1). Taxonomy (NCBI): domain Eukaryota; kingdom Metazoa; phylum Chordata; class Actinopteri; order Syngnathiformes; family Syngnathidae; genus Idiotropiscis; species Idiotropiscis lumnitzeri. The sequence continues at coordinate 45,339,752 of NC_142391.1, read as the reverse complement.
GTCCTTGCTAAGTTACATGAGGGTCACCAGGGAGTAGTGAAGTGCAGGGAGCGCGCTAGACAAACTGTGTGGTGGCCAGGCCTAAGTCAACAACTCAACGAGCTAGTCCAGAAATGTAGAACGTGCATTAAAGAACGCACAAATCACATTGAACCACTCATGCCCTCAGAACTCCCGGAGAGACCTTGGCAAAAGCTTGGGGCGGACCTGTTCACTTTGGCAGGAAAATCATACTTGGTGGTCGTTGACTACTATTCAAGGTATGTGGAAGTAGCAAACCTTTCCCTCACAAAGTCTGCTGACATCACAGTGCATCTCAAGTCCATGTTTGCCCGTCATGGAGTGCCTGAGACTTTGATAACGGACAATGGACCTCAGTTTGCTGCGCATGGCTTCTCCACCTTTGCTGCGAGCTATGGATTTAAGCACGTCACGAGCAATCCCAAGTTTCCACAAAGCAACGGTGAGGCTGAGCGCGCTGTTCAGACTGTAAAAGGCCTCCTCAAGAAGACTGAGGATCCCTATCTTGCTTTGCTGGCTTACCGATCCACTCCTCTCCAGAACGGATACAGCCCGGCGGAGCTGCTGATGGGACATAGGCTCAGGACCACTGTCCCTACTCTCCCTTCGCTGCTGATCCCGTCTCTTCCTCACGCCGCGATTGTCAACTCGAAGGAGAAGGAGATGCGACTGGCGGAACAGAATCACTTTAACAGGCGCCACAGGGTGCATGTTCTAGACAAGCTTGCACCTAGACAAGAGGTGTGGGTGACTGACTCAAAGATCACGGGGACTGTGGTTGGCGAGCACACAACACCACGATCCTACATGGTCGATGTGCCTGGTGGGACTGTGCGCAGAAACCGCCATCACTTGATTCCAACGGGGGAGCCTAGCATTGCGCCAGCAGCTGTACCCGCTCCAGTGTCAGCCCCCCCAGCACCCACGGCCAGCCCGCAATCCGGCGTTCCCAGAACAAGGTCGGGCAGACCTGTCAGGAAGCCCGTTAGACTGGATCTGTAAAAAAAAAAAAAAAAAAAAAAAAACAGATCCAAAGAAAAAGAAAAAAAAAAAAAAGGTGGGGTAACATTGGGATGTACTGATTGGATTTTTGATGGGAATGTTGGTGTTTTGAAAAAAAAAGTATTTGATGTCATTGTTTAAATGTTGGTGTTTTGGGAAAAAAAAAAGTATGTGATGTCATTGTTTAAGTTGAGCATGCTTCGGACTATTTAAGATCATTCATTGTTTTACTTAAAAGGGGAGATGTGGTGTGATCTGTGTGTATGTACCGGGTGGTGATGGTTTAACCCAGACACCCCCTTTATGGTGTGTGGTATGGTCCATTGGCCTGAGCTGGGACAATGGGCGGGCGCTACGCAGTTCAGTGTGGGGTTGAGCGTATGTCAATAAAGCCGACAGTATCGGATCTCGCTGTAGTGGCATCCTTATTTGCAGGATTAAAAACACAACACTGATAACGGGGTGTGCTGACGCAGAGCCTTCCAGACATCAAGGCGCTGTTGTGTGAAATTGGACGAGCCGACACGTCATCCTGCGGGCAGAAGACGTCCACTAAGAGAAAGCTAAAGTTAACTGTCAATGACACATAGCCAATAGTAGAATAGTAGGATGTCTTTGCTTTGTTTGCTGAAATGTATAAATGATCCTGGGCAACTCGGAAGGGTCGTCTTCTGTTGGACACAGAGACGCGCTAGATTGTGCTGAGAGGGACCTCGAGACCCAGACTTGTATTAGAATTGCTTGTCAGGAATAAATCCGCTCCCGTGTGAAGTTGCCGGCTTCCTGGTCATCTTTCTCTCAAAACGAGCACGCATAATTGTCGGATGAATGTAGGTCGTTTTTGGTTAACCATTAATGGAGTCAGATAATTAATTCGAATAATTTGGAAAACGTTATGCTACATTCTTAGAGTTAAATTCCAACCATACGCAATCATAACATGTATTCTGTAAAAAAATGATGCAGTGTACTGCTTTTGCTGTAAAATGTTCTCAAGAGAACCATCAAGACTCAAAGATGGATATAATGACTGGGTGAATAAAATTCAGAAGTCCCATGAGACAAGTAAAGACCACATTCACAAACTTATGGCATGGAAAGAATTAGAAATAACGTTCAAAATTCACAAAAAGCAAACTATTTGATAAAACAGAAATGACATTTCTTCTCACTGAGCAAAACAGGTGGAAACAAGTATTGGTTCGACTACTGGCCACCATCCAGTCTCTAGCTCCATGAAACTTTGGTTTGGTTTCGGTTAAAACTGTTTTGTCGGTGTGTTAATCATCATTTTATTGCATTGATGTGTAAATTCAATCACTTAACTCACCTGGACCAAATTAAAATACATTAGGAGGCAGGAAAATTAATGTTTTTGATGTAGTCTTGACTTGTACAGTGGTAGCTGATTATAAAGGATCCAATGCATTAGTAGTGCCGTTTTTTGTAATCACAAAAAGTATGAATGAAGAGATGCTGCTGCTCAATTAGAGAGCCCACAAAGGAAACTTTGCTTATGGCCCCCAGAAGACCAGGGCATACCCTGCTTCCATGTGTGATCTGCCTTTATCAGCACCCCACATAAATGCCTTTTTTCTTCTGAAAAAAATAAAACCACAAATCTTGTTGTTTTGTTTTTTGTTTTATTTTGTAAATAATGACCTATATACATAGAATTTTGTGAATATGTAACCCAAACGGAAAATTCAAGTAAAAATAAATTAAGGGGGAATATAATAAAGTAAAAAGATAAACTTTAGCAAGTTAGTTTGTGTGCAACCAAGTTAATATTCTGCGTGTACATGTATGCGCGCACGCGCGCACGCACACACACAACAGTTTGATGCGTGACACAAGAGGAAAATGTCTGGTAGGCGGAGTCCAGGGTAATAACAACGTAGCAGTCTCTGTGTTTTGGCCCCGCCTGTAGCGGACAGAGAGGCTGCCAAATGCCGCTTGATTCCCAAAAGTATTTTAATCACACCTTTGGATACAGCAACACATAAGAGGCAAAGCAACAACCGAATCTTAAAGGTTTATTCTTGTTTCTGAGAGGATTTATATACATCCGGTTTGTTTTATTTTTTTCAAAGATTTTCGTGTCTGTTTGCCATTTTCCAACACTGCGTGAATTCTGTATTTATCTACCAGTAGTTGAGTTCGACGCTAAAAGTGTATCCGTTTAGTTTTCTGCGCAAACATGAGCTTTCTACGGTGTTTTAAACAGGAATGGACACTCAGCTTCGAAATTCATCGCCATGCAACGCAAGGTAGTGTAAAATACCTTTTATATTTTTTCCCTTTTTTTGTTTCTCAATGCAGTCTGGCTTTCTCACCCAACATAAGCCATAAAATAGTAAAAGAAGCAAGTGAGTTGCGACCGTTTGTTCTAGCTTCTTGCGAAAATGCTTAATACTAATTAAATGTATTTTTAGCTCCAAGAACAGACCGCCTCAGGCGTGCTAAGGCTTCCATGCTTTATTCCACAAGATTTCTTTAAATAGAAATTAAGTGGTGGACTGCAACATTAAAAATCGATTTTAATCTTCTGAATTGTTATTATTATTGTTTTGTCGCAACAGGCAGATTTATACTCATTTGCTCACCATTCATCAGCTTACCCAATGTATGAATGATGTTCACAAATGCATGCGATATATTAACTCAGTTAAAAAAGACCCCAAAAAGTATGAACTCGAGCGAGCGATGTGCACAAGTAGTTTTTCTAGTAGTTTGTGCTGAGCATTAATGTGCCGATTAGTCAAGGATAAATGTTTTGATTACATGTGTAGCACTGCAATCATTATTAGATTATTAGTAGAAGGATTTTTTTTAGCCAGACTATAACAATGCTTCCAACCGCACACAATTTAGGGGGGCAGTTTTAATTGAAAAGAAGTTGTGAAAAACTTATTTTATATATTATCATTATATATATATATATATATATATATATATATATATATATATATATATATATATATATATATATATATATATATATATATATATATATGTGAAATTGTTTTCCTTTTTGTTAAAACATTTTTGGGATAGTATAACAACACAATTTGTATTTTAACTACACATTCGAGAAAATATTTTGTAATATGACATTGTTTTCAAAGTCATTCTGAAACTAAGTCAACAAACATTCGCAAAACCTCACTCCTCATTGGATGACGGCTGAGGACAGTGACAGTGTTGGAAACCACTCGAGGGGCTTAAATGAAGCACATGAGACTTGAGGATGTTGGAGGTGTAATACAAAATTACTTAAATGCTTGTTAGCATTACTGTAGTGTAATCCAGTTGGTAGTTCCATTTGTCCTTATCAGCTGAATTCAGAAGATTTAAAAGCGAGGCAAATTTCTGTGTTTTGTTTTTCAGCAGTGATGTAAGGAAAGTGGATCTACTTGCATATTACAGGCAGTGTAGTTTTTGTCAGGCATTTTAGATTTAGTCTTAGTCATTTGGACGAAAATGCTTAATGTATGTATATGTTTTCGTCAGATTTAGTCATTCCTATTCGTGATAGCTTTGGTCTAATCTTAGTCAATGAAAACTCAAAAAGGTTTTAGTCGGTTTTAGTCGACGAAAACTCTAAAAGGTTTTAATCGGTTTTAGTTGACGGAAACGCAAAAAAAAGTTCTAGGCTAGTTTTTGTACATTTATTAGACCAAAACTCAAAAAGGTTTTAGTCCGTTTTAGTTAAAAATAGGCATACAAGGTTTCCACCCAATAGCAAAGATGGACTATTAAGGATTATGCATTACCAACAGATAAAAGTGGTAACAGTGGAATTAATAATAATAAATAAAATAAGACGAGAACCAAAATGTTCTATTTGGCAACTGTTGTGGCTTTATTTCACTTAAAGCAACATAAAATAAAAACGTTTTAACAACATAGACTTGTAGTAGCCTTGTTCTATAGTACAGTAGCACAAGTACAAACTCTATCAAACGTATGTCTTGTTTACTTGCATCAGCTTGCGGTTATCAGAGCGAAGTAGCCTTGCGAGTGTCACAGTTGCCATGGTCCGTCAAAGGAATGCGTGTCAGTGTGTGCGAGCCGAGACGAATGACCGCAGACGTGTTCGCGTGACACAAGTATGTGTGACGGTGTGTGTGCGGGGCATGCGCCCTGCGTTCTGTCCCGGTGGTGGGCGTGCCCAAACGAAAGATAGGTTGCGCTTCATTGCAATGTTTTGAAAGACAGATTACATGTACAATAGGAAGGGATGTCAGAAATTTTGAGGGTCTGACGAACCACACGCTAACAATTTCGTACCATCCCGTTTCATCAACGAAAATTTCATGTACGTCACGTCATGTTTTCGTCATCAAATAACCTCGTTTAGCTCGTCATCGTCTCGTTACCGTCATGAAAAAAAGGGTCGTTAACGAAATAGTTTTGTCATCGTCATCGTTGAGGAAAACAACACTGATTACAGGACTACATGACTCAATCAATGATAATTAGATAATAGCATATTTCTTATTTGAAGACATTTGTGGTACAGTATTCAATCAATTCAATCAAACGGTGTACAATCAATGAGGGGTTGGAAGGGCAACTGTCATGACCCGTGTCGGTCATGTCAGGGTTTTTGTTTGTTGTTTTTCACCTCCCATGCCATGTGCTTGTGTTTGTTTTGTCAGCTGAGTAGGGGCGTTTCCCCTCAGCACTCCGTCCCCACCAGCCACGCACCTTTCCCCCGTTAGCCTCGCACACCTGACTCCCATCTGCGCCCCTAATCAATGGACTATTTAAACACCTCACTCCGTCAACCCATTGTTGGTGCATTGCTCCCGCTACGCCCGCGATACGCGATTGCCCCATTCACGGACATCACCACCCTGGCCTTGTCTGCTCCATTTGGACTGTCACGACCGCTCCCTGATCTCGTTCACGCTCATGTTCTCGCTCTCGCTCCCGCACATGTCCCTGGTTTTTGTCACGGTCTTTATTCCTCGGCTTTTGTTCTGTTTAGTCACGTTTAGTTCGTCTTCGTCATTTTTGCACCCAGCCACGTTTGTTTGCCCCAGTACCTTGTTTGCCTTTTGGTTTTGTTTTGTTAAATAAATTCCCTTTAAGTTACCCTTATCCCTGCTTCCTCGCATTTTGGGTCCCCCTCCTCTTCGCCGAACGGCGAACCCTGACAGCATCATGGTGGCCGACTGGTTAGCACGATGGTCTCACAGGTCAGAGGTGTGGGGTTCAATTCCGGCTCCGGCCTTTCTGTGTGGAGTTTGCAGGTTCTCTCTCACATTCCCAAAACATCCATGGTAGGTAGATTTCAACCCTCAATTGCCCCTAGCTGTGTATGTGAGCGCGAACGATTGTTTGTCTTTGTGTGTCCTGTGATTGGCTAGCAACCAGTCCATGGTGTACCCGGCCTACAGTCTGGAGATAGCTGGGATAGGCTCCAGCAAGCCTGCGGCCCTAAATTATTGTTAAAATTTAACAAACCCTTCCTGAAAAACTTATAATAAATTAAAAAATGTAAGAAATAAATACAAATAAATTGATGCAAAATCAAACACTATGTCACTTGAAATAAAATTCAATTACAATTGAATCCCTTATTTGAATAAATAAATAAAAAATAAATATGAAATCATGTAGGTAACTTAAATCAAAAGGATATGCATGCTTCATTGGGGAATTTGAATTTACGATACCTAAGAAAATATTCCAAAACCTTCTCAAAATTGAAGTCCAAAGGATCAGGGATATTTTGAAGTAGGCAGTCACATATTCTCCTTGAAGGTGGAGGTTTGTTTTCACCCAAAGATTAAATGTAAAAAAATAAATCAACTATTAAAAAAACATAAAGCTTGTTTTGCTCCTCAAGATTACCTTACTCACTCACTTGCAACAAGGATGACCAAAGCAATGCCTGCCAGAATGCAGGGGTAGATGTTCCCCCACTTCTCAAACACACTTGCCAATATAGTTATCATTTTGGCCTGGTTCTTCTCCTTCAAAAAAAGGTTTTGGTGTCAGTGTCACACCAAAACCTAATTGTAATGACGAATCAGTTTAATTCACCCACTTTAAAAATGAACACAACGCCACTTATGTTTAAGGAAATGTTGAGCTTTCCGCTACGTTATTAGAGATAAATAAATACTCTAAGAGATAATCAATTCCAGGAGTTCGAAGTCTTGGACTTGTTTGACCACATATTTGTATCGAGAGGTCTTAAAATAATGTTAGCTGTCAAACCTTATGCTGCATTTGAGGAATGTGGGAAGTCTGAATTTTTCGACCTCCGACCAGAAAAGTGCACTGGAATGCCCCTTTGAACGAGGAGGTCAGAGTTGGGAAGTTGAAAAAAAACAAAAAAACAAAAAAAGGACGTTGTGTTTATCGACTTGCTTCAATGTGACGTCACTTGACAACAGCGACCCAGAAGGAGACACAGACCATAAATGGCGCAACATAATTTACTAGATTATAAATATATTTTTTAGGGCTGTCAAAATTAAAGTGTTAACTCGAGATTAGTTAGAAACATTTTTAATGCAATTAAATATTTTAACTCTGTTAACTCAGTTTTATTTATTTCAACAATAATTTACATATATGGCAAAGCCAAATTCAGTGTCATTTGTCAGGCGGATATCATTAAAAACTTGTAGAAGGGCTTACTCTCTGCTTATGCATCTTCTTGAAACCTGACTGGAAAACCTCATTGACATTGTGTTCATCAGGGTTCGAAGTTAACTTTAAAAACTGCTTGCCCATAGGGCAAGTGCCACTAAAATTTGCCTTGCCCGAGTGGCCAAATTACTTGCCCAACTTGGGCAAATGACATTTTTTCTTCTCTTGCCCGAAGATTAAATTACCTTGTCCTGAGTGACCTTTTGTACCACAAAGTGTCTTATTACAAATTGCATGAATTTTTTGTTCGGACAGTTCCTGCCTAGAAAGAATTAAAAATACGTTACAATCATAAGGGTTGCTTATATAAAAATGTATCATGTATTAACACATTAATTAGGTGTCTGCTGACCCAGGATTATGTTATTCCTTCATGAGTTCTATGTTACAGACGTTGCAGGCATTAAGAAACAGTCAATGAAGCATATGTCCGTAAGGAGCTAGCAGCTGGCAGGTAGAACTGGTCCTGTGAAAGCTAGACTAAGAATAAAATGCTTATGGTTGTAAAATGTTTTTACATGTCAAGATATTATTCAAATGTTTTCAATATTATTACATAAATACCTGTTACAAGCTTCACAAAAAAATAGTCGTTGAAAAATGTGATTAATCACAATAAATTATAAATTTTTTGCATTTAGTTAAATTTAATCACTTGACAGGACTAATATTTATATTTCTTTATTTATTATGACATTAATTTAGTTATTTGAAATTACTTCATCTTACAATATGACAAGAAATGGCATTATCTCACTGCATGAAGTGATTTGGTGAAATGACTGAAATGCTTTGAAGATATGCATTTATTCATATAAATACAGGAAATTGTGAAGGTGTGCTGGAGGTCAAAATGTGTAGTGAACAATTTATTGGAATCAGATATCTTTGTCGTTCACATTTGCCTCGAACGCTTTGTCAGAATTCCGTGTGGGATATGTCTTACCTCCCGCCTTCCTTGATTGCAGCAGGAGTCTCGTCTAACCTCGTACTGCTTATGTTGAGCGTGTTCTTCTTGCTGGCAGACCAAGGTGCGAGTCATCGTCATGGTTTACTTTTTTTTTTTTTTTTGGGGAGACGTGATGCATATCGCCATCTACTGTACTGGAGTGTCATGTAGTGATGGGCAAATGAAGCTTTTATGAAGCGCTGAACCATTTGAAGCAATCGGTTCAAAATGGTTTGAATCTTCAAAGCTTCAGTGATAATGACATCTGGTGTCGAAAAACTAGAACTGCAGTCATATACTATAGAGGCTTTTAGGCAGTAAAACATTAGTATCTATACACACACGGAAACAATAATTGGATACCTAGTTCTTTATACTAAAAAATATGTTTTTGTGTATTGTGGCATTTTTTGAGTAAATAAAAAATCCCCATACCTTGTTTAATGTCCATCTAAGTAATGTGAATGTCATTTCATTATTTTTTCCTGATGTCTTAACTAAACAAAAGTGTGAAACAATGTTACGCTAAGAAACCATGACTCATATGTTCACACACTAAAGGATACCAATTTCTACATAAATAAATTAACAAAAACTATGGCACAGGAAAAGTATATGTATCTCAAAAATGTTTATTTAAAAATATTACTTTTTCCACAATCTCTTTCATGAAGCGTTTAAATCCTGTGCGCGCCACTGTAACTAGAGGAGCAAAATTTTTAGCTATGTTGCTAGGCCCATCGCGTCCAGCTCTGAGAAGTTCTCTCGTATGGTGTCGCCTCCGTTAATGGGCTGTTGTCACTTGTCAAACCTTGCTTCTCACTTTTAACTTTCAGCACAGCATGGTTGTAGTGTGGGGGGTGAAAAAGAAAAGGTTGGACGCGCTGCTTTGTAATTCGTGTTCTTTTGCTCAAACATCGTCTTTATGGAACACGAAACATTTCCAAAAGACAGATGGCGAAGTTCTTTTCGGCACAAGCGCAACAGGAACAACTTCAACTAACGTTACTTCGTCTTCAGCCGTGTCAGCCGCTTTTGGACTTGAATCGCCAGCTACGACCGCGTCGTCTGCTTTCTTTCTTGTTCAAATGGGTGGAGTCACGTGACTTGACGCGCTGTAGCCGTCTTAAAGGGTCATGAACATTGCCGCAGACAGAAAAGACTTTTCTTTTCTTTTTTTGTTAACACCGAATTTACAGACATGGGCAAAATGATGTCGGTCATTGTAATAAATTTCGGGAACGATACATTTTCGGGTTATCGCCCAGCCCTACCCTGAAGTGCTAAAATGTCATCCTGAATTAAATATTTCAATTTAAAGCATGTATAGCCTTCCAAAAAAACTGGAATAAAACACAATTTTGCACACTTTTGTTCAGTCAGTATCACTGAAATCATCGTTGTTGTATTGCCACTCTGCTGCTCTGTTTGTGCCAGTGATGATCTGTTGCATTAGTATCATTTGTATTTATGTATTGAGTTACATTTGCAATAATATCCCAAAAAATAAGGCCTAAATAAGGCGTGGGCAAACTACGGCCCAGGGGCCACATGCGGCCCCTTAAATGTTTTAATCCGGCCCGCCGAACTTGAGAAAAAATTAAATCATTAAACCTTGTTAATGTTTTATTTGATAAATACTGTGGTGTGTCAAAGACATATATTTTGTTGTAATGCTTTTGTTCACTTTCATTTAAAATAAAAATTCTTCTCCGATGAGGTGAATTAACCAAAACACTCCATCCATCTGCTCCTGGTCCGGCCCCTGTGTCAAATCTTAGAACCCATTGTGGCCCGCCAATCAAAAAGTTTGCCCACCCCTGGCCTAAATCATTTTTACGTATCAGGGCTTGACAATAACTCATTATCAATAAGGACTACTGAGAGCATCATTGGTACTTGAGGACTTTGACAATGCAAGGACATAAGACCCACCACAACCTTTTAGAGCTCTTTCCCTCATGTAGCCAACATTCCAACTTTCCCTCTTGCCATTAACTTCCTAGACAGTTGACTTATATTTCCTCAGTGACATTTTACCATTTTCTTCCTGCACATCCACGTTTTGGCAATTTTACCATATTCATTCTCTACACCTTTATATAGTGCATTTCACAACAGCTGGAGCTGTAACAAAGCACTTTCCATAGTACTTGATTGCTCTCAGCAGCGTTTGTGCATTTACCATTGTATCAGCATACCGCACTACAGGTACCTTTAGTGAATCTTTGTACCTGTTTGTGCTTATGTCCTAAATGTATATTTTGTTTTAGTGGCGTGTTTGCTGCTAGTGTGACTTGAACTACCAGAGAAAACTTTCTACTGCGTTTTAAATATATTTTGTGAGTAAAAATGATCTTGTCTCTAGAGTACTCAAGGGACTCCAATTCCTTGTGTGTTTATTGTTGATCCAGTAACCTCACACAGGTTTACTACATTTTTTGTAGGTTACTAAACTAATGTCTTAATAATTTAGTATGAATTTAATAATTTTGATTCATAAACACTCAAATTCTGTTGGAGGTAGTTTGAGTCACAACACATTTTGATTGAGTTTACAACTTGTATTCTGTCACTACATTACATTTAGAACATACAAAAGGGGATTTTTTTAATCTTTGGCCATATGGTCACAATAGCAGGGGGAGGGGAGGATTGGATCGGATGAGAAATATAGGTCAATCTGAAACATGAAACAAAGACTGCTTGCTAGTTCATTTGGGGCTTCATTTCATCCCAATTCAGCGGCAGATTGTTTTCTATGGCACTTGCACGCTTATAACTGAGTGCACCTGCGCCCCACCACAGACTCATAAAGAAGTCCGCGCTCCACATGGACTCATCCCCACTGCTGCTACGTCTTCTCTATCGAGTTCTCATCTTGCCAGTGTCGACGTCACACATGCTGGTAATGGGGCACTATGCCTCTCATGGAAAAAATTTAGAAAGCAATCGGCCACCTCTCATTTGTCGTGATAAATGTCTGTCAAATTAAACTCATTTGATTGGTCTCGTGAAAAACAATTAAACCTGGACATTTTCATTAATTTATCAAATCCACTACGGACGCCCGGACGGGTATAATAAAGTGGACAGAAAGACAAAGAGGTTGGTCACCAAAAGGATTTACAAGCATATTTCAAATTTTTTTTTTTTGCACTGCTTGTTCTCAAACTGATGTCCGTTCTGGTCCAGAAACTTCTGACAGCACAAATGGCACAAATCATGAAACAATTCCCTTGGTATTTGCGTGCATACACATCCAATGGTTTCTCTCAATTCTGTTACTCTTGCAGTCTCGACTCTAGTGTCTAGTGGTGTGAGGTCTGGTGAACTTCAAACGAACCTCTAATTCGAGTGATGGTAAATGGTGTTGGTGGTTCTTTTTGAAACGCCCTCCTAAATTGTCTTTGCACTTCAACTTCGTTTTCATACTTCCAGTAGCATTTTCGAATGATTTTTCTTTTTATTCAAAGTTTATTCTGGCTGCCATCATTGGATCTATGGGTTAAATGTGCGAAGAAAAATACAAACCATTGCTAAAAGGTGTATATTTGTTGAGAGAGGCGGTGGGGGGAGTAATGGAATGACTCGCCCATAATCCCATTCAGAAGTGCAGTGAGCACTGGAGCGGACAGTGTCTCAGTGAGCTCAGACAATGTGATTTCAAGCATGTCAAAGCTGTGTTTTTTTGTTTTGTTTTGTTTTTTCAAAAGGCCACCCCCCCACGCTCACGTATCTGGGGCATATTACAGTAAACAGGGCACACTAACCAGCACCGAACTAGTTGGAAAAAAAAAGGTACTGTACTCCCATAAGTATTTGCGGCTACTTGAATGCTGCTTGCCAAGATAGCTTGCACCGTAACAGCATGGACTTTATTTGCACTCCATGTAAGTCGGTGCGTAGCAGCAATAAAACGAGCTCCTTGATGCATATTCGCTCCTCCCTGGTGAAAAATAAATGACCCCACTAAAAAGTAGTGTTTTCACCAAGGAGACGAACGAGGAGGCGGCTAATCACTAAAGTGAAATGCAGAGTTGATAGAGACCCAAAATAAGTGCTTCGATGAATAATGTATGAACAATAAATACTTATCTAGACAAATAGATAAGATAGATAAATAAAATGAGATGAGAAAGAGATTGGCAATTTAGCCGGTGCTCTAAGACCGGAACACGGAAATGGACGTCATCATGACGAAGAGGTTCAATGTCAAATTTGTATTCAATATTTTCAATCTCATCAATATTTGCACTATTTTGCACCACAGAGTACTGAGTTTTGTGATCATAATATAAGATGATAGGTCTCAAGATTATATTTTTAATCAACTTAACTTTGTTTTTTTTTTATTGGCATATGGGTTGACATTTATGTACACAGAAAATGTACTGTAAAACATTTTTGGGGTTAAAAAAAATTCATTTTCATATGAAGTACGGAATTACACAAATACAAAATCATACTTGAAGGCAATTAGTACGGTACGTCTTGCCTTACTTGAACCATTTTAAACAACTTGAAAAATGACTGCCTCCCTCATAAAATGCCTTTCCTGTCTTTGAATTTTTACATTAATAACCTTTATTGTTTTAATGGTATAATGGCATTTTCTATCATGTTTGTAAATTTCATTGTACATTGTGATGAAAATCGCAAATGAAATCGAGATCGCAATAACTGTTGGATCCGCATTACAATTTTCTCCTGAAATCGTTCAGCTCCAGCGGACACATGCATGTCTAAATGTAAACATGACAGAAAAGCAGGTTGGACCTCTTGGTGGGAAATTCAACATAAAAGAGTACAGATGGAACAATAAATAGTAGGGATTTAAGGATTCACTCAAGCCCTAATTCAATTAGCTTTTTCATTTTCAGTTCGATATACGTATATATATATATATATATATATATATATATATATATATATA
>NC_142391.1:45311172-45316172 GCF_059441095.1 Idiotropiscis lumnitzeri | reverse complement strand
TTGGCCAGATCTAAGGCTGTCACACTAACTGGCATGATCAGCGTTACCAGGGCGCACTTACCTGAGGCATTGGTGGGAAGCCTATCGTACAGCACTTTCTCTCCACACCACAGCCAAACATCATCACGAGCGAGAGGGATTCCTACTGGCAAAGACACATTTTCATTACACCATGACTCCTGGATATTTCCAATCCCAGGACCCGTCCCATTTAACTTTTAGGCAGGTGAACTTTTGTTTTGCAACTTGGGTGTCAAAAATAGGCTCTTTCTTTTTTATTCCCACATCATTCCATGGGTGTGTCCAATTAAAATTGTCACCCAAGTGTTCACCTGTGTCGGTTGTTTACATTTCAGATTTAGCAGTAGTTGTGTCTGTGTCAGCGTCTTACCATCATCTCGCTCTGCTCCATACCATACCATTCCATTACATGCTCCTTTCGCTCCATCACTTCTGTCATCCCGCATCCTATGTTCAAACGCCAACATCGTCCACACAAAGCACACGCCAGCAAGCAAAATAGTCAATAAGTTAAACAGTTGCATCGTCATCGTCTTTGTTCAGACTCGAAAGTGTCTGACTTTGATCCAATTCATGCCATCTACACATTCCCTCTCTTGACCTGCCCGTCCGGGCGGTCAACCTCTAAGCTCAACCTTGGCGGGCACAAATACTGGGGCCGGGCGCAACTGTGAGTTATGGTACCACTTTTGTCCCGTAGTACCCAATTGGATGGCGTGTGAGGTTCTAGCCAGAACTCTAAACTGTCCTTATCAGCGAGATTGAGTCCACCTCCGGGAAAGCACCCGGAGGTTGATGTACGGAGTGATGTCCGACTCCAGTGATGCTGAGTTCACTGAGTTCAAATATCTAACTGTGTTCCGAGATTACAAATTAAGCCTCGAGCTAACGCTCCAATTTTGACTGTTAAGTGACAAATTTTAAAGCAACACAAATGAAATAGTAACCATTTATGCTTAAAATAAAAAATCCCAAAACTATAATAACGCAGATACCGAATTAAACCTCTATTTTTTCTTTTTTTTTTTTTTTTATGGGAAGAAAAGGTGCTCTACAAGACCTAGACAGCTCCAAGACCGCTGCAGTCTTCACCTCCTATTGTCTCATGATTGGCTCAATCCACCTACAGGCTGTGCCCACACTGATTCTGTCCACTGGGGGAGGGGGTAGAGACAGTAAAAACAATCGCGGAGCTGTGGAGCCGAGCCCCAACTCAGTCGGGCCCTGGGTCCACAACACCTCAAGCAGAGACACACACAGAACTACCACTTCCGAGCGACCCTTCTCTGGAAATTTCGACATTTAGTAATGTTCCCAAAACCAAAGAATTTGTAGTCGGTGCTGAAATATGATCTCCCGATTGTGACGCGGAGTATTCAACAACGATGGGGTCTAGATCTTTAGTATGATGACGCGCATCAATATTCAATGCGATTTGTGGCTCGGCGAAAGTAAACAATTCATACCATTTCCGCTGCTCAGGGACAAGGCACGCGTGCGAGGCAACGCCGGTAGACATAACAAATATATAATTCTAACGCAAGAAGCACTCATGACTAAATTTGGATGAGTGCATTTTTGATAAACCAAATCATGTTTGTGATCACATGTACAATGTGATATGTCAGTTGGTGAATTGAATGGGTGGCGGTTGCTCAACCACTCAGACCAGAGCGGGAACAGGGCATACCCACCGCGGGAGGATGGGAACCAGGTTTCAGAGCTGCCCTCAAATGTTTCAGTTCAGTTTAGCCACTGGGAAGGAAGAGAGCACGACATATGCTCCCTCCGTGGGATGTGCACAGTCAAGTTCAGTCCCATCCGGGAATGCCACTCGAATTCCAGTGTTCGTTCAGTCAATGGCAGTGACTCAGGCAATCTTGAGAGTCCACATGGCTCAGTGTGGGTTGCGGAAGGAGCTCATAACTCGCCCCAATATCCAGCACCATCGAAAACTTGTCCATCCACCGTCCCCGGAATGCTAGGACCTGCTAGTCCTCGAATGCTGAAGCTCCGCTGCCCCCTGTCATGGAATGGGGTACGAGCGGGTTTGTGTCAAGTGCGTTGGGAGTGGTTAACGGTGGCGCCCCCTGCGCTGGTGGAGCTCTTTGTGACAGATATGGCACCGGAGGATGGCACATTCCAGAAAGTGGCTCGGCATGGACAGCTCATCACCCAGTGACCCCACACCCCGCAGCCAGAGCACACCCCACTCACAACCCCCGTCTGTAACCACCCATACCTCTGTTACCGCGGTCCCGACCTCGTTGACCGGCCTGCTTTGGACGCCAGTCTGCTGTGGCGCTGCGTCACCCGAACCTTGCCCAGAAGCAGCAGAAGTGGAAGGAGCAGCTGCCTCCTTTTTTCTTATCTCCCTTGGCCTTCTAAACCTGCAAGTACAACAATTTTAGTCACGCTCCTTAATCCAATCCCATATTTTCCTTTTCTGATGTCGTGCAAAATTATGTACAAAATGTGTTCTACTTAGCCCGAGTAGCATTTCTCATTGATGGACTATTTCGCCTGATTTCTGCCACTGGGAGGGGCACGCCCTTGTGGACGGCCAACTGGAACAGCTGTGTAATGTCGACATTATTGGATGGGTCACTGCCGGAAGTCTCACTCCATTCACGTCTCGCCCTGGCCACATAGACCAGGCCTGTCTCCCCCTTCCCCACCTGAACGACACAGCAACATCGACCCCGACGGGCCAGAAATATCTGATGCACGGCACGGCCAATCTCACCTGAGGTGTCCCCATTTAGCTGGTGACCATCATGCTGGTCAGCAGGTCTGGCCTCGGCCTAAAGTGAGGACAGTTCCTCTTAAATAAATTTTGTCCCGCTTGTAACTCTGTATAAACCTCTTAGTCTGGTGTCTCCTTTGTAGGAGATTTCAACCAACATGACCTCTTTACAACGTGTGACCTCTTTACGTGTCGAATAAACCAATGTTGACCTTTCTGCTATCTTTACAGCTGTGAGAGCTGTTACTAACACTTCCTTCCCCCTTGGGTAATTACAAATGTCTTATCTTCAAACTTCTTACAAGCACCCTGTATCCTGGTTTCACTAATTTAGTGCCCCTGCTGGGAGACAGAAAGATCCTTGTCACTCTAAATTTGCGCCTGTCTTTTGTTTTCCTAACATTTTTCACATATGGTCAACTAAAGTTGCTTCAACATCTATTTCCCATTTGCTCTTAAATTTGAGGTATTCTATAAGTTCTTCCAAACAGTGTTTTACAATGTCTTAGTCCTAAATACAATGAACTACGATACAATGGAAAATATCAGAATAACATTCAGGGTCATTTGTGTCTGAAACATCTCCTCTACAACAACCTACCCTTGCGTTAAGTGAGTAATTTTCCATAAAGACAGTGCCACTAATTCGACATTAATTTCAAGTATCACTGTTGTGGTGCTGTAATATATGGAAAGGTCTAAACAATCCAAGAAAATTTTGCCCTATCCTGGACTGGGTGTGTGTTATCTAGTCGCGCATCCAATGTGAATAATAATAACTCCTGTGGAGCACATGAGCAGGCTAAAGCAACAACTATATCTTAATCTGTACCGTGGACCCTAAATTAGAATATCTTATTTCTCCCTCCTTGTTGAGGAGAACCTCCGGAATGGGCGTGGTGAGGCGCTATTTGAAGCATTCTCCGGCCTTCTGGTCACACCGGTCACATGTCACCTCAAACCTGTGGACAGAACTGGACGAGTGGCACTTGCCAGTGAGAATGAGAAGGGGTAAATTATCTTCCTTCCAAAACTTTCAGTTTTGCATAAATTTTGTGTAATAACGTCAATCAACCATTCACTTGATGTTTGAATTTAATTACTCCAATCTTTCTCCAATAACACTTTGAAAATCAATACTTGGGAGTGCAATAGGGATTCAGGGTGATCAGGCCTGTCCACCCATCGCATCCTAAGTACTGTAAGGGCTTGCCGGTGACCTCAAACAATTTTCTGTCCTGAGGCCCGTCCCTTAAACATTCACTCAAACCACAAATGCATCCAAACACTTTTTCTTTCACACTTTCATTCACCAAACGATACTTTCCAATTCCACACAGAGACCCCTCCCTTGGCGCGTCCGCCTTGATTTCACTGAGATTTGTGCTGGCAGATCCATAATTTTGCCTTAATTTAGCCAGCGTATGCCAAAATTTACAACTGTGGGTCTCTGGATTTTCCCATTCACTCCCCGTGAAGTTGTTTCTCCTCTCCTGGACGTAGCTGACGAAACTGCACCTGTGACATCAAACAGCTCATAGATGCGAATGTTAGCAGTCTGGTATTTATGGAATGATGTCATGTCCTCTAAAATTGTCATGTCAGCGTTCGCGTCGAACAGTCAAAAAAAACATCTGTCTTCCACCTTTGTCACATTTAATACACATCAGTTAATAAATCATCTACAAAACTATTTAGTCCAACTTTATATTTGGTAAACCAATCTCCAATGGCTAGATATTCCCCTTTCCAAAGATTTTCTTTCAACATGTTCATAGAATACTTCACTTAAAACTTATCCCAAAACCATAATCCCTTTGCTTAAAAATTTAAATTTTAATAAGATTGTCGCCGCCCTGCTGTTCCTCAGGCATCCCCTGCATGTTTCAGTGTTTAACTTGTGTTCTAATTCCCTGCTAATTTGTATTTATTGTTAGGTTGAATACATATATTTTATCCCGTACCTTACTACACTAGCACTGCAGAAGAATTTCTCCACAATGCGATCCATGCTCGACCACATGGAGAAGACCCCCCGGAGAGCGGACGCCTGAAGACTGGATTCCATTGCTGTAACATCAAGGGGGGGGTGTGCCTGAGACACACCTCTGATACAAAAGGACTGAGTGCCACAGCAACAAAAGGCATATCTGCCTCTCCAATCAGCAAATGACTGCCATTGATGTCTGTCTCTCCTACTGTGTCTGAAATGTTCACATGCCTACTCGCCCCC